>NW_009705243.1:34347-39557 GCF_000703405.1 Apaloderma vittatum
CGTTGGAGCCGGCCCGCCCCGCAGCCTCGTGGAAGCGCCTGGAGGAGCCGCGGCCATTTTCGCCTTAGGAGGACTGGACTCTGTCCTGTCGCCACCGGACCCCTCTACCGGATAATCTGTACTCCAACGGAGCCGCATCTGCCACTCCAGGAGGACTTTTAATTCGGACTTATTCTGGACTTTTCCCAAAGTCAGGTCGTATTCTGACTCTGTCAGAGGTTCTGGGATTATTTGTTTTGTTGTTGTTCTTTTCTCTGTACCATTACCTTTGTAGTTTGCAATATTCTTAGTAAAGAACTGGTATTCCTATCCCCATATCTTTGTCTGAAAGCCCCATAATTTCAAAAGTATAGCAATTCGGAGGCGGAGGGGGGTTACACTCCCTATTCCAAGGGAGGCTCTGGTTTCCCCTGTCTTCTAAACCGTGACATAATGAAACCAGCATTGCCCACATCTACCAGCAGTGGGGGAGGAAGCCCTTGAGACAAGCTCAGAAGAATGGAAACTAGAGCGTTGAAATTGGAGGTCAAGCTAGGATTGGGATGAGAACAGCCTGCCCCTACACTCACAGCACTGAGCAGAGTGACCCACAGACCTCAGGACAGGGTGGGCTCCATCCCTCTGGCAGGGCAGGAGCCACCAGCCTGTCACCTGACCCCCCCTCCAGGTCCTGCATGACCACTCTGCTAGGCTGAGATACCAGATTTTAGGTCAAATCACTACAGGAAATGCACCGAACTGCAGAGGAAGAATGGCTCCCAGGCAGAAAGGGTGGTGGAGAGGAGGTCAGAGGCACGACAGCTGTTTTAGTGCCCAGCTGCCCTGGGGCTGCACTGTCCCATTCCTCCTCCAGCCTCACAGCCAGCATTCCTCTCCCCAGGCTGCTTCTCTGATGAGTGAGGAAACCCAGCCCCAGGCAGCTGCAATTTGAAACCACAGCTGCCAAGCTGCTTCCCTCTGCAGCCTCCTACGGAAAGAGGGGTGCAGGAAAAAAACAGCCTTTCCTGCTCCCCATGTCCCAGTGGGAAGATCTCCCGCCTTGTGAAAGTCTTTTCTTTCACGTCTATCCCTCCTCACCTCTGGAGACATGCCTGGAGACAGCATGAGGAGCAACATTAGCAAAACTAGTAATTCCTCATTAATATTTTTAAATGTTGTTATTTATATTTATTGTTGTTTATATTATTCCTTATTGTTTTAAATAATAAATCAGATTTATTTAGATAGGATTGCATTAACTAGGTTAGTTTATTTAAATTTAATTTATTTAGTAGCACTCCCCAACTCCTCACCTGACCCTCAGCAGTAGCTGAGACCAGTCACTGATTTCAGGCAGGAGGGGAAACATAATGACAACATGATGCTTTTTGTGAATGCTCCAGGATTCAGAACAGGATGAAAAAGCACAGCAGGATGATGGCTTTGCTTCAAAATAAAACCTCAGAGTAAAACAGAGAAAGAAAGGGTGTAACCGTACATGTTTATGAGGAGTTAATATTTTCAAATCTGGAGCAGAGGGAGGTCCCTGCCATATGTATCTAAATCTTGCAAAGGTCTAAAATGTAGGTCACATCTATTTAGGACACTGAGCATCCCTTTTGGCTAGTTCTACATGACTTCACACCGAGCTACTTGAAGAGCTGTGTGGTTCAACGTGCTACCCACTTCACATCCAGTTCTGAAACTCTCCTCTCTCACCCCAAATGATGTATGAAGTTTCTGTGGGCTTCATCTCAGGATTCCCACTTTCAGAAGACAGGACCAAAAAACAGGCACTTGTAGTGCTGGGGATGGGATTGTGCTCATCTTTCACAGATGCTTCCCTAAGATCTCTCAAAGTGCTTCACTGGCAAAGGCAGCTTAAAGTGAGCATGCTAATTTAAGTTATCTGAATAGCACACAGTTCCTTTGTGTAACAAAGAATCTGACCAATTTTACCTTGACTATTAATTTACTAATATTTGTGTCAAAAATTAGGAAAATTCAACAGTTCCTCACACAGCCAGTTCTTATCCTGAACCTTCTTGCACCTCCAGAGCATCAAGTGACTGAATTGCTCCCAATGGTTGTTGTATCAAAGCTTTTGCAGGTACCTATGAATCAAAGAATGTATGCAGTCCTGGGTATATTCTTTGCTCAGTGCTAGACCTCCTGCTGATTCAGGAAGATACAGATGTAATTTTAGAGGGTCATTTGGATAAAGTTTCCTTTGCAGACAAGGGATGTCTAGTTACTCAGACAAATACAACCAGTTCATCTAAGAATTGAACACTAAAGCATGTGTCAGCTTGATGTTTTTGTGTTACTTTAGGCTAATACATTACTTAATTGCTTACTGTTCTTTCAACTAACACAAAACTTCAGAAGTTTTGAAGTAGGAAATACAGAAAATAAAAGTGAATAAAAACTGTCTCATCCTCAAGACAGGCTTTTACAACCGTCAGATTTAATGCAAAGATTACTGACATTTACAAGCTCATTTTTGTACCTGGCAGTCTGGGGACTTGTTTTCAAACTACATAGTGCCTTTGGGCACTACTTCAGACTTTGGCCCAAGCAGACGCATAGCTACAAAGCAACAGTTCTTTCTGGGTGGTTTTGGTAATATGTGTCAGAAAGGGCAGGTATTAACAGGGAATAGCAATGTTTACCTTTCTGAAGTAAAGTTTTCTTCTTCCATTTGGTAACTTCTGGTAACATAGGGGCTGGAAATACATGTCCTCACTGCTAGACTAACAGACTGCTTTTAATACGTAGCTCTGCAGCTGGTGTCACCACCACAACTTCGGGTTCTTTGACAACGGGAAAGCCACCAGGCTTGCTAGCCTCAAATACGAGTCACTTTTCCCAAAAAGGGAAGAGAGTCTTTGCCCAAGAGATTTCAGGGCTGATAGACAGGGCTTTAAACTAGTTGTGAAGGGTGAGGGGGATAACAATATCAGACTTAGGTCTGTGACAAGCTGTGGGATGACACACCAGGGTGAGAGGGACAGGGTGCTACTAAAGGCCTTCAACCGGTCACTCGGAGGCAAGCTGGGCATGTGGCAGCACAGTTAAAGTCTTACAGAGATGAACCAGGGGCTCCTGAGGTAGTAGGAGCCAACAGGAAAACATCCATAGAACAGTTGAAGAGAATTAAGGGGTGTTCCACCAAAAAGGTGACATGGCTGACATCCTAGCTGAAGTGCCTCTACACAAACACATGCAACACGGGCAACAAACAGGAGTTAGAAATCTGTGTGCGGTCAAGAGATTATGATCTGGTGGCAGAGACATGGTGGGAGAGCTCACATGACTGGAATGCGGTCATGGATGGCTCTGGCCTTTTTAGGAAAGATAGGCCAACAAAGCAAGGTGGTGGAGTTGCTCTTTACATGACAGAGCAACTGAAATGAGTTCTGTCCAGGGGCAGATGAGGAGTGAGTTGAGAGTTTGTGGGTGAGAATGAAGGGGCAGGCTAGCGTGGGTGATCCTGTGGTGGGTGTCTCTTACAGACCACCTGAATGAGGAATTTGATGAGGCCTTTTACAGGCAGCCTCTCAATCACAGGCCCTGGGTCTCATGGGAGACTTTAACTACGCAGATATTTGCTCGAAGGCCTACACAGCTACTATCCTCAGTCCAGGTGCACTGATGATAATGTCTTGATGCAAACAGTGGAGGAGTTGACTAGGAAAGGAGCGCTGCTGGATCTTACACTCACTAACAAGAAGGGTCTGGTTGAAGCAGTGAAGGTTGAGGGCAATCTTGGCTGCAGCAACCATGAGATGGTAGAGTTCAGGATCTTGTGCGGTAGGAACAGAACACCAAGCAGGATCGCAACTCTGGACATCAGTCGGGCCAGCTTTGGCCTTTTCAAGCAGTTGATTGGGGAAATCCCATGGGACAGGGCACTAAAAGGTACAGGGGCTCAAGATAGTTGGTCAGTATTCAAGGACCACTTCTTCCAAGCTCAAGATCAGTGCATCCCAACAGGTAGGAAAAACAAGGCAGAGAGCCAGGAGACACGCATGGTTAAACAGGGAACTGCTGGGCAAACTCAAGTGGAAGAAGAAAGTCTATAGATCACGGAAGTAGGGGATGGCCACTTGGGAGGAATATATGAATGTAGTCAGAAGATGTAGGGAGACAATCAGGAAAGCTAAGGCCTCCTTAGAATTAAACCTTGCAAGGGAGGTCGAGGACAGCAGAAAGGGCTTCTTCAATACGCTCTAGATAAAACTAACACCGGAGGCAATGTAGGCCCACTGCTCAATGAGGTGGGTGCCCTGGTGACAGAGGATACAGAGAAGGTGGAATTACTGAATGCCTTCTTTGCGTCTGTCTATTCTGCCTGAGACTGTCCTCAGGAGCCCCAGAGCCCTGAGGCCCCAGAGGAAGTCAGGATAAAGGAGGAGTTTACCTTGGTTGCTGGTTATGACATCCACAAATCCATGGGCCCTGATGAGATGCACCTGTGGGTGCTGAGGGAGCTGGCAGAAGTCATTGCTAGGCCACTCTCCATCATCTTTGGTAAGTTATGGGCAACAGGTGAGGTGCCTGAGGACTGGAGGAAAGCAAATGTCACTCCAGTCTTAAAAAAAGAGCAAGAAGGATGGCTGGCATAACTACAGACTTGTCAGCCTCACCTCCATCCCTGCTGTCTCTAGGCATATCAAGGATAAGAGGGTCATTAGGAGCAGTCAACATGGTTTTGCCAACGGAAAGTCACATTTGACCAACCTGATAGCCTTTTGTGAAGATGTAACCAAGTGGATGGATGGTGGCCATGCAGTGGTTTATCTGGATTTCAATAAGGCATTTGACATCGTCTCCCACAGCATCCTCATAGCTAAACTGAGGAAGTGTGGTCTGGATGATCAGGTCGTGAGGTGGATTGTGAACTGTGTTAAGGAAAGAAGTCATAGAGTTGTGGTCAATGGGACAGAGTCTAGCTGGAGGTCTGTATCTAGTGGAGTCCCTCAGGGGTCAGTGCTGGGGCCAGTGCTGTTCCATATATTCATCAATGATCTGGATAAGGGATTAGAGAGCACTGTCAGCAAGTTTGCTGATGACCCAAAACTGGGAGGAGTGGCTGACACACTAGAAGGCTGTGCTGCCATTCAGAGAGACCAAGACAGGCCGGAGAGCTGGACACTTAGCAATTTTATGAAATACAGCAAGGGCAACAGTAGGGTCTTGCTGGCAAGCAGTGTAGGAGAAAGGGACCT
>NW_009705244.1:0-5299 GCF_000703405.1 Apaloderma vittatum
GCCATTCTATGATTCTATGATTCCATGAAGTGTGATCTCCTCTAGCAGGTCTCTAAAGGACAGCTCTACTTGCAACAGGTATTCACTTAAATTAAGCTTCCAAATAGACCAAAATATGCTTGTGCAAGTGCATAAGCCGAAGCTGAATCACGCGGTAGCTGGCGAAATGACAAATGGCTACAAATTTGCTAAAGCTTGATTGCATAGTTACATACAAGCTGAGAAATGGTAAGAAATTTTCTAATCCACCTCTAGATTGTTACTATATGCTTCCAAGACCAAGCAAGAAGCCTAGGCTGCACTTCTCTCAGACTCCTGTGCACCAGCCCTCGTTCCGTGGAACAGCTCCGGGCATTCAAGGTACACATCCCTACCATGATGTCCAGATAAGTAAATATGACAACAGCAAGTTTTGTACAGTGTAGACTATATAGTCACAAAGTACAATTTTATTAGAACATAAAGTATAGCCTTCTTGTGTATATATGTATATATATATATACATAGACACATATACACATACATATACACATACACACACGTATATATATGTATATACAGGTATATATATAGACACACATATGTGTCTATATATATACACACACAAGAAATGGCAAGGAATTTTTGCATTTCCATCTTCTGAGCGTTTAGGTCCTATTACTAACTGCCAACACACCAGTCTCATAGTTTACTTCCATATACCATCCTAGTTGAGCAATAGCAACCCAAATGACTTGTAGCATCACACTATGCAAGTAAAGAGGAAGCAGAATTCTTCCAACTATCATAGCAGGAAGATCTTGTGGACATAACAGAATGCAAAAACCAGTCCACGCTGTTAACGTTAAGTCAAGAGTTGCAGTGGTCGCACGTAGAACTTCATGAAATCAATCATTATTATCTGAGAAAATAACCTCCAGTCTAGCAGAAAATGCAATGAAGCTCTGTAGAACTCTCAAGAACAAAGAAGTAGAGGACTCTTAAAAACAAACAATTCAAAAGAAATTATAGGAAAGATACTTTGAAACCATATTCTGCACATAGGGTCCCTTGAAACCCAGAAGACTGATTCTTGTTGCCCCATGCGGCTTAGTCAGATCATCTTCAGCTTCTGCCCTCTTTCTCAGAACTCTGATTAAGGTCTATTTGCAAGGTAGGAGGCTTTTTCTAACAAGGCAGAAACAAAATGATTTATTACCACAGGCTGTAATCTAACCTTGCATTTCTGTGCTTGTTAATCAGTTCTCATGTGATACTGTCAAATGGAACTGCATGTGAATTGATATTTCTATGTGATACACAAACATAATCAGATTTACGCTTCTGCACTGCATACACAAATAAGATTCATTCTAGCATAAAGAATTTGGATTCAGAATTGAAGAGACTAAATACTTGACTTAATGCACCGAGTTCTTTTGTTACTATAAAATTCTCATTTCTAAGTCCACTTGCTGCAATAGGGAGACTGTACCCTACACACATTTACACATGTCTCAACTAAAAAGTTTTCAATATTTTATCGCTAGTGTTCTTCAGACACATCCCACAATAAGTCTGGCAAATGGATGGTTATGTTAAACAAAAATTTCACTCCTTTTTGTTCAGAGAAACAAGAATGGTGATAACAGATGCCCTTCAAAAAGATTTTTTAATGTTTCTTTTCTTTCCCAAGAGCTGTAGTATTTTTTTTCAAGGGTAGAACTGACTATAGGTTAGGCACAGATATATCAGGTTTTGTTTTCCTTCTGTTGTTGTCATTTTGTAACACGTTCCAAACTCCATAATAAACATTTCTAATGCTACAAATTAAATACTAACAACAGTATATACTGAGAGTCTCTATTTATTTAAGCACTTCTTTTTAATTCAGCCATATATTTTTCAGTAACACCTAAAATACACTTAAAAGGTACTGAATGTTAAAGAACTCTGAAAAAAATCCCCTTTGGATTTTTAGGTTTTAAAATCTAATTCCAATGATCATTCCCATTTCCAATTTCATCATAGCTCTGTGGATGTGTGGGATTAAGGCACCTTGCCTAAACTTTAGTTCTAACTGCAAGGCAACCATCTCTAGCTAAAATATCGCCAGAGTGCTTAGGCCTCAAAAACTAACCATTCTCACAGCATTTAATGTGGGATAATTATCTAAAATTACCCAGTTGCCTACATAGCATTGTTCACATATCGGAACATTGAGAAAGTTTCCAGGACAATGTTCAGCTGGTGCATAAGGAGCTCTCCCCACAAAGGTTTCCACAAATGTTTCCAAAACAAACTTAAGGGTTGGTAGCATCAAGGAAGCTTGATTATTCTGTCCCTAAGAGAAAATCCCACGGAGCATGGAACATTATGGAGATCCTGTAGTCAAGCTCTGTGAACACTTGGAGACATCAAGGAGCCAGCTGACTGCACATTGGCTATCCTGGTCCAAGAGTCTGCCATCTTTTAACAGATATTGTCCTGGAGCAAACTATAGAATCATAGAATAGTTTCAGCTGGAAGAGACCTTGAAGATCATAGAGTCCAGCCTTTGGCCCAGCCCTATCAACCGGCTAAATGATATCCCACAGTGCAACATCCATCTCTTAAACACCTCCAGGAACGGTGACTCAACCACCTCCCAGGGCAACCTGTTCCAATGGCTGACAACCTTCTCAGTAAAGAAATTCTTCTTGATATCTAACCTGAACCTCCACTGGTAAAATTTAAATCCACTGCCCCTCATCCTATCACTCTCCACTAGGGAGAACGGACCAGTCCCTGCCTCTCTACAACAAGGGATTCAGGTAGTTATAATAACAAAACACACCTCCATTCCAAAAGCTACCCATCTCCAAGGTGCGACCACCCCTCACTGAGCTTGTGCATTGAATTTTTCTAGTCTATACCTTTAAATGTGAAGTGAGGAAAATTTATACCAATCACAGTAAAGATATGCTTGACTAGAGTTATTCAAGCTCCACCTGAAAGGCAACAAATAATATAAAAATGGCCCAAGAGAGGGGGATGTTAGGGAAGATACCACCATCGTCAGGGGAAATATCACCATGGACCACCTCTGACTTCTGGGATCAGTTGATGGGCTGAGCCTCTCTTCTCCTGCACAGGGACGCCTTTGAGTAAGGTCCGAACACTGCCCTGGGATACTTAGGAAATCTTTATAGAGCCACCAGATCGATTTCAATCTGGCCGTGAGAGTCCCTGTTGGTAATTCCAGGGGTGCTGTCAGATCGAAGGGCATGTCGCAGTAGTAATGCCACTCTTATGAAGGCTGGCCTAGTAATTCCAGGTGCGTTGTCAGATCGAAGGGCGTGTCGCAGTAGTAATGCTGAATTGGGCATCACTTAGAACCTAAGCGTACCTCTCCTCAGCCCCTCTGGTATCTGAGGACAAGCTGGAACGCAAGAGGATTTAGCTTCTGCCAAACTGATTTGAGCGTTTTTGCAACAGTAATTGTTGCCTCTTCTAACGCCACTGCAATTGGCACCTCGCTTTTGCAATAGAAATTGTTGCCTCTTCTTTGCAACAGGAATTGGTGCTTCTCCTTTTAATGCAACAGGAGGTAACAATTTAGCAATACAATTCTGACCTTTCTTCCACTGAAACAAGGCAAACAATTAGGCCTGAATTTCTGACCTTTCACATTCCTGGTACTAAGCTGAAGCAGACAAAGAAAAAGCAAATGGCCATCTGCACAAAAAATCTTTCTAAAAGCAACTTGAAAACAGTGAGTAGTGCTTGCCTTGATCTTTAAACCACCTGAAATAACATTAATCACTCGGAAAAGAATCAACACATTATTGTACAGGGCCTTGTCAGGTAAGAAACAAATGTCTCAAACAGTCTGAGCGGCCTGCCTGGCACCTGTTTGTGTTTGTGCGGGGGGTGACTCAGCGCTTCGCTGAGCCCCTGCCCCAGCCCTGCACCGGTGGAGCTCTGGGGGTGGGTAGAGCTGGGAGCTGTGGCTGCAAGAAGCCGGGAGAGGGAGGGGGAAAACCCCCTCAGAAGCCCCCACCATCCCCCAACGGCGGGAACTTGACTATATAAAAGGCGCTCACCACGGGCAGTTGCTCTTCGCCCGCCGCTAGAGGACTGCTGCGAGTGCCGTGGTCACCGCTGGATCCAGGGGTGGTGATCTTTCCTTTCTCTATTATTTTCCTTCTCTCTCTCTCTCTCTAGCTTTAACAGGAAGCTACCTATGGCAAGGCCGGTTTCTTTTGCTTATTAATAACCCGTTGTTGTGAAGCGTGTTGATTGCACTGAGTGAGCAATTGAAATACCTCGTTGTCAGGTGACTGATAAATTGCTGTTCGGATCCTTGGTGTAAGTCACCTTAATCCTGATCTGGGAATCAGTGAACCTAGGTCAACGTCCTGAAAGGTTGGGATGTGACAGGCCTCAAAATAATCTTCCCTTTTGAAGAAACTTTTAAAATGTCCTATTTCTTCCATATCACCATTAGTTTCAAGAAGTTTAGAGTAAACATCAGGATGTATTTCATAATATAGTAAGTCACTGCTTAAAATTCAGTTTGGGAAGGAACAAAAGGTTCCTTCTTCAGCAAGAACTGTATCTTTCCAGACCTCAGAACTGTTGACCCTTTGATATAATTAATATAGGAGCAGTTTCCTAGAGGCATACTTTTGATATTAACAAAGATGTTCAATTTTGAAAGATTTTGTGTAATGAAATAATTTATTACTACTACGACACAATTCCATCTCCTTACATCTCTTAATTATTTGTAAATCACTGCTATGCCAGTTTATTGAGCATATAGTCTTAAAACTTTCAGACACATACCTCTGTGACATTGCCATTTATCTCTATTTCAGATATTTTGAATATTTCTTTAATAACATGGGAAGTGTATGGACTCTCTTACAGCTGTTTTGGAAGACGGCCAATAGCAGTGTCTAAAAGTATGCTGATAACTGAAAAAAAAAAGACTTTATTTCAATGTGAAAAGCAATTGTATCCATCAGAAGTGAAAAAAACTGTTGAAAAAATAAAACTGTGTTTTCTACCTAAGTTTAGACTTTTCTTCCTTTTTGCTTTGAATTTTCCATAAATATACTATCTTGTTCCAAATACACATAGAAATTCACTAGGTCCCCTACTGCACCTGTGAAAACACGATACTACATTCCTTGCATGTATGAAGAAGTCATAGAAGCATCATCTTCAACTGTGCAATATTAGTATTTAATCAATTGTACACAGTTATCTAAAATATTTTTTTAAACAAAATGTATTTATACATGTATTGGGTTGACTCAGCCGGATTTTGGTG
>NW_009705245.1:0-1384 GCF_000703405.1 Apaloderma vittatum
AGAAAATTTTCTTGTTATTCTTCACCACAGTCACCAAGTTTAGCTCGAGGTGGGCTTTGGCCTTTCTAATTTTCTGCCCCACAGCTTCACTTCTTGTTTGTAATCCTCATAATTTGCCTGCCCCCTCTTCCATAGACCATAAACTCTTTTCTTGTTCCTAAGTTCCAGCCAAAGCTCTCTGTTCAGTCAGGCTGGTCTCCTCCCCCGTCGGCTCATCTTCTGTGACTTGGGTATAGTCAGTTCCTGCACCTTTAAAATTAATTCCTTAAAGTATGCGCAGCCTTCCTGAGCTCCCATGCCCTCCAGAACAGTCTCCCAAGGAACTCTCTTAACAGTGGACCGGAAGAGACCAAAGTCAGCCCTCCAGAAGTCCAAGGTGGCAATTCTGCTGACCCTCCTCCTTACTTCACCAAAAATGGAGAACTCTAGCATCACATTATCACTTTGTCCAAGACAGCCTCCAACAATTGCATCCCCCACAAGACCTTCTCTATGAACAAGCAGCAAGTCCAAGAGTGCATTTCCCCTCGTTGGTTCCCTCATCATGTGTGTCAGGAAGTTATCTCCCACACACTTCAGGAACCTCCGGGACTGATCCTTCTCTGCTGTATTAGATTTCCAGCAGATGTATGACATGCTCTGCGTAAATTCGACTAATGTAGTTCACAAATCTATGGATATGCTCTCCCCATGGTGTCAGCAGCACTCACATGGACTCTGTCGGATCTAATCGAATCATAGAACAGTTTAGGTTGGAAGACACTTTCAATGTCATCAAGTCCAGTCTTTGTCTCATCCCTATCAACCTAATACACGATTCCCCCCAACACAACATCTGTCTGTTTCTTAAACACCTCCAGGGACGGTGACTCAACCACCTCCCTGGGCAGCCTGTTCCAATGGCTGACAACCCTCTCATAAAGAAATTCTTCCTAATATCCAACCTGAACCTCCCCTGGCACAACTTAGGGCCATCTCCTCTCATCCTATCACTCATCAGTAGGGAGAACAGACCAACTCCCACCTTGCTACAACCTTTCTTCAGGTACTTGTAGAGAGCGATGAGGTCTCCCCTCAATCCCCATTTCTCCAGGCTAAACAGCCTCAGATCCCTCAGCCTTTCCTCATACAACACACGCCCCAAATCCCTTACCAGCTTGGTAGCCCACCTCTGCACCCTCTCCAGCACCTCAGTGTCCCTCTTGTAGTGAGGGGCCCAGAACTCGAGGTGAGGCCTCACCAAAGCTGAGTACAGGGCCATGATCACCTCCCTGCTCCTGCTGACAGCACCATTCCTGATCCAGGTCAGGGTGCCGTTGGCCTTCTTGGCCACCTGGGCACACTGCTGGCTCCTGTTCAGCCGGCTGTCCACCAACACCCCCCG
>NW_009705245.1:1407-40205 GCF_000703405.1 Apaloderma vittatum
CCTCCCCAAGCCTGTAGCGCTGCTGGGGCTTGTTGGGGCCGAAGTGCGGGACCCGGCATTTGGCCTCAATGAATTTCACGATGTTGGCCTTGGCCCAGTGATCCAGCCTGTCCAGATCCCTCTGGAGAGCCTCCCTATCCTCAAGCAGGTAAACGCTTCCACCCAGCTTGGTATCATCTGCAAACTTACTGAGGGTGCACTCTATCCCCTCGTCCAAATCATTAATAAAGATGTTAAACAGGAGCGGCGCCAGTACTGAGCCCTGGAGGACACCACTCATGACCGGTCGCCAACTGGATTTAACTCCGTTGACCACAACTCTTTGGACTTGGCCATCTGACCAGTTTTTCACTCAGTCAAGCGTATGCCCATCCAAGCCGAGAGCAGTCACTTTCTCTAGGAGAATTCTGTGGGCAACAGTGTCAAATTCCTTACTAAAGTCATCGAGCAAGTGGGTCACCCAGTCACAGAAGGAGATCAGGTTTGTTAAACAGGACCTGCCCTTCACAAACCCGTGCTGACTGGGCCTGATCACCTGGTTGTCCTGTTGTGCTGCACAGTGGAACTCAGGACGATCCGCTCTGTCAGCTTCCCTGGCACTGAAGTCAAACTGACAGGCTTGTAATTTCCCGGATCATCCTTCTGTCCCTTCGTATAGATGGGTGTTATATCGGCTGACTTCAATCAGCTGGGACATCCCCAGTCAGCCAGGACTGCTGATAAATGCTTCAAGCACTCCTTCTACAATCTGATTCTAGTAACTTCTATTAAAAAAAGCAGAAGTCTGACTTTCACATGAGTAATGTTTTGAAGGTATAGCAAAAAACAAATGTCACATGCATCTTTACCACAGTTCCATCCAGAGGAAGTGTCATTCTTGGAGAATACATATCTTGTGATATTTGGAAAGTGAAAAACTCATCTCAGTTGCCTTGTGCACAAGTCTGCAGAACTTCTTGATAAAGAAAAACTGCCAGTATATTTTTACTGTTTTTTCAAGAAAATAATTAATACCAAGAACTGTCAACTTCTGCAGTTATGCAATACATGTTCAATAACAATGATCTGAATCTGACAAAGAGAATTTCTCAGAGTAATGAAGAAAATGTGACTGATTTGTCTTCAATTAAAAGGTACTAAGATTTTAATTTAACATGTTAGAGAGGATTTCTTTAAAATCAGAAAAACATGCAGTATTTTATGCTTAACAAAGGTCTTGCTATCAGATTTTCTTCACCAAGAACTTCAATAAAAACAGTAACTTACTGTGGTAGAAGAAGAATTGCTTCTGGAACATGAATAAAATGATTTTGAGATAATTTTAAGCTTGTTATGCTGGATGACAAGTCAGGTATTATTTCTAAAGCAGAAAAAGAGGTTAATCCTATTACTTTTCAGAATTGTTTAAATTATTTTTAAGACTGGAATTTTCTAAAATCAAAGACAGCCTAAAAGGTCAGTCTGCCATCCTCCAGACACAGGTCTTTAAGCAAGCTACCAGAGTAAAAATATGAATCTTTTTTTAATGCTTATTTAAAACTAAACTCCCCAAGTTGAGAAAAAAGCTAATGTATTGGCTTTTATCACATTACATACTATTATACTTCATTTCATATTGTCATTAAACACTGAAATAATCTTGTGCTTTACTGTATTGCCAGTATACATAATATTCCCATAATTTGCCCACTGACTCCTGGGGATTATGCATATCAAAATGACCTTGAATGTTCAGCTGTGTTTAATGCAGCTGTAAGAGTTATCTTCTGAAGCACTCTGGCAGTGATTTCAAAATGGAAGATTCTATGTCTCGAATATAGAAATCAATTTTGACAGTAACTTAACAACTCCTGTGGTATCATTAAAATCTCATTTATGTAATTTCTATTTTTCATAGGTAAATGAATTCTGACAGCTTTGCAAGGCACTGAAACACAGTCTAGACAGAGTTCAGCTGCTTCAATACAGGGTTCTAGCAAAGGCGATCTGCCCTGTGGCACCTGAGCATCTGCACAGGGCTTGGAGATACAATGTGGCAGCTATGGAAGACCTGCTTTTTACAGACCAGAAGCTGTAAGGCAAGTGGGATAATTCAGGGCATCTCAAACGACACCCAAGTTCAAGCAAGCGAATCAAGCAGGATATAGAGTTATACTTAAAATCATGGAGTTGTTTAAGTTGGAAAAGATTCTTAAGGTTGTAGAGACCAACCATAAACCTGGCACTGCCAACTCAATCACTAAACCATGTCCTTAAGCACCTACATATCTTTCAAATACCTCCAGGGATGCTGATCCCACCACTTCCCTGGGCAGCCTGTTCCAATTCTTGACAAACCTTTCAGTGAATATTTTTTCCTAATATCCAATCTAAACCCCGCCTGGCACAACTTGAGGCCACTTGTTGTATCACTTCTTTCTTGGGAGAAGAGACTGACTCCCACCTTGCTACAACCTCCTTTCAGGGAGCTGTAGAGAGCGATAAGGTCTCCCCTGAGCCTCCTTTTCTCCAGGCTGAGCCAACCCCAGGTCCTTCAGCCACTCCTCATCAGACTTGTTCTCAAGACCCTTCACAGCTCTGTCACTCTTCTTTGGACACGCTCCAGCACCTCAATGTCTTCCTTGTTGTGAGGGGCCCAAAACTGGACACGGGATTTGAGACATGGCCTCGCCAGTGCCGAGACCAGAGGGACAATCACTTCCCTACTCCTGCTGGCCACACTATTTCTGACAGAGGCCAGGATGCTTGTATGATATGTATTTCAGTACAGTATAAAACTGTATCAGTACTAGATTTGCAAGCTAACCTTGAATGATTTCCTCTGCTTTGAACCTTCCTCAACGTATGATCTCAAATATGTTCAACCATTTGTATAGCATCCACTACCAATGTAAAAACAAGATGAGTTACACTGAGTCAGAATAAATGTCCATCAAGCCTCGTTGGAAGGACACTGCTTCCAACGGCGAGGCTTAGGAACTGTATAAACAAGGACAAACACATGTGGCATTCTCCTTTTCTTTCTCCCAAGACTCTGGTGGCCGAGGAATTTTGTGCCTTGAACAATTTCTAGAAGGTGGATCCTATTTTCACAGGTACTTACCAAGAGCATTCATCCTGGCATTGAACTGCTCCAGTTTTGTACAGCCCATGAAGACATTCTCAGCGAGGGACGAAATATTGTTCTTACTAATGTTTAAAATTTTAAGTTCTTTCAAGCATATGGGTGAACATAAGCTAGAAATTTTGTTTCTATGATAACAAGAAGAGAGAAATAATCCAAGTTGTATTAAGAAACTATTAGCTAAAAAGTGGAAGTAGGGACTATTGATCTGATAATGCTGTCCTTATTTACACTGGCAAACAAAAAGTAAGACTTTTATCTATATAAAGACCAATCAGTCAGTAAAAACACTGGCACACTTGGCAACATGGAATAAGATGACTAATATTAAGATTGTTTTAACTAATTTGGAGATCAAATACCAGAATGTACTACAAGGTATCATTTCCCAACTACACACTGCACAGCTCACACAAAGAGGACTGTTGCATTTGTTGTTAGTTCTGTTTACTAAAGATACATGTTTGCAGGATTATGAGTACAGAATGACTATCAACCTAAAAAAAAGGGATGGAAATCCATATAGGGGATACAATTCAAGATGATTATATAATGTTTCAAACAATGTATTCTGGGAGGAAGAACACCAGAAAAAGACAAAAATCCTGAAAAGACAGAGACAAAAGAACCACAAAGCACGATTTTGCAAGGGTAATACTGTTAATGAAGTTCAAAATGAGGCTAATGAAGAAAACCAGCAGGATTTTGCATTTAAAATACCGCTTTTGTAAATTTGATTCCAAAAACCCTTTGGTGAATATGAAATACAGTGCAAACTGCACTGTGTATAGAGAAAACCTAGCTGAATGTACAACAACACAGGGAGTCCTGTGAATGAATAGCATGGCAGCAGAAAACCGCTCATTTTTAGTACGTTACTGAAACTGCAATACTATTAGATTCTATCTGGGCCTAGAGATATTCTTATATACTTTGTAAATACAACATGGAAAACCGTAGCAATTTACTCACTTGCAAGATAATGTCAGTGTTTCACTGCTGACTAGATCATCCTTTCCACGTTCTAACAGTCACCATTCAGCATGACAAATCCATTACCTTCACCCATGTTTGTTATGCTACGATCTGTTGACTAATGCTACTCACCCTTCTAGTAATAGCTGCTCCAGATTTTCAGCAACACTTGTAAGAAATTCAGGAGGGCACACCAGCTGATTGTACGAAAGATTCAGGTGCTTTAGAGTTGGACATCTGAGGTATGGATCCAAAGCAAAGGAAGGTCCAATGTCGTTTCGAGAGATATCAAGATTTGCAATGCAATTCATTTTCAGTAAGTAAGTTGGAAAAGAAGTAAATCGGTTACTGTGCAAATCCAAGTAAGTCAAGCATTTCAAGTTCTGAAAGAAAAGGAAAATTTGTTTTTAAAAATTTAAATGGAAGTATGAATGTAGAGGTTTTAAACCGAGTTCTATTTTATAAAATGTATTAATGTAGCTATATCTCTCTCACTAGGAGAAATAGCAGAAACTAGCAATCATACTGATGTAACACATAATATTTCTATTACAGAATAAAGAATTCTTCAAAATTAATTAGCTCAGCTTCCTAAAATTTAACAGATACGAATCGCCTGCAGTTCTCAGTTCTCTTTACGTAATTATGTTACACATCCTAAAGCACTTCTCTGCAGTAAATGACTTAAAACAGTTCTATGGAAATACTTTTCTTTCTAGCAGAACATAAATCCATTGAATAGAAGTAAAGTGAATGTATGAAGCATGTAAAAATATACACCCATATTCATGACTAGTATTGTTATGGGTATACTCTTAGGGACAAACCATTTATTGTAAGTAATCTCAGCTTGTATTACATAAAATATGCAGAATTACTTCACACAGTTGTTCTGGAATGTTTGTAAGAGCATTTTGGTGGAGCTCCAGTTTCTCAAGATGTTCCAGATGACTAGTTAAGCAGCTATTCTGGCTGATGGCATCAATGTTCTCCAGCTCATTTGATGAAAGATCTAGTGATTTAATGTATTCTTTCTCTGAGATCAATGAAGAAAGACTGTCTGATGGTCTTATTTGTGGCGAAAATTTTGAGATGCCTTCTAGTGAAACAAAAACATGGGAAAAGAAAAGCATGATTTCACTTGTCATATAATTAAAATTAAGATAATCAACTTGAGATCTAAAGATGGAGAAGACAGTGAATGTTTGGATACTGGTTATGATCCAAATCCATGAAGGCTTCTATGGAAAGACAGAAATTTATAAGACAGTATGGAAGAGATGGAAGCTTATGCACTGCACAACAGAAGCAGCTTTTCAAAGCCAATGAAATTCCATCGCCTGTTTAATTCTACACAAATTATTTGTGAAGCCCAGGAAAAAGAAAAATCCCTGTATATGCATTACTTGTACTCCATTGTAGTTATTTCCAAAATGTATCCCCCTCTTTTTATATACAAAACAAATATATAATCCAACTAAAATCTCGTATGTTATGCTTGTGAAAGTGTTAAGGATTAAAAATCCTTTTTTTTAACTTACTGGCAGATTCATCTGAATGCAAGAATTTTCTTTTCTGTTTCAGTGGTCCATAATCTGAGCCAGGCCCCTGCAAAATTCCAGAAGAGAACAAAGTCCAGTCACAGACAGATATGTGAAAAGATTCAGTAAATTTTTTTTGTGGTTTCTTTTTATCAGAACATTTGGGGGAACACAAAGAAACTCTAATTTCAACTAAAAATTACAATAGTTCACATCTCTATAAAACTTGCTGATCCATGCAACATGAAAGAATCATAGAATCACAGAACTGTTGTGGTTGGAAGGGACCTATGAAGATCATCTGGTCCTGCCTCCCTGGCAGAGCAGGATTACCCAGGAACGCATCCAGGCAGGTTTTGAAAGTCTCTAGAGATGGAGACTCCACAACCTCTCTGGGCAGCCTGTGCCAGTGCTCCGTCCCCCTCACAGTAAAGAAGTATTTTCTTATGTTTAGCTTGAACCTCCTGTTTTCTGGTGTGTGACCGGTGCCCCTTGTCCTGTCACTGGGCTCCTCTGAGAAGAGTCTGGCCGCATCTTCCTGATACCCACCAAACAGTACATTTAAAGTGCGATGGAAGCAGTGTGTCTTTTGGCAGCCTAAAATGACTTTCACTAGGGTGTAGCAGGATATTACAAAAAATAACTTTCTCTAGGGAAGCCAGTCTCTTCGGTTTCCCTCTGTGGTCAATAGAAAGAGAGAATCTCCTTTCAAAGGAACCTGACTTTGATTCCACTGACTTATGCCCTTATGTCTTCTTCCAATTTCATCATATGCATGAATTGTCCACTTTGGTTCGGTTTCATGATTGTATTTTTTTTTATTAAGTTTCGGGAATTCTTCTTTGCAATGTGAGTGAAATTTATGAGCATTGTGTGATGAACGTGGATTTTAATGATAATTAAAATCCTCAGTCTTCATCTATCACAGTAATAGTTCTCTGAAGATCAGCTTCCCTAAGGGGTAGTTAAGTCTTTGTGAACAGACCCACAATTTCTGTACTTGCATTTGAACATCAGACTGGAAATCTGAGCAATACACAACAAAGTGTACTTTTTATTGATGATAATCTTCTGCTGAAATAAACTCTCATCTGTATACTGATCTGGAGCATAACAACTGAGAGACAAGAACCCATACGGTTACATGATCTTTCCTCACAATTAACTATTCATAATTTTGCCATAGGCAACACAGATGGACTTAGAAGAAGTCCAAAATGAATAAGGCTCTGACTTACCACAGAGTAGGAATGTCGCGGCAAAGTAGGGGAACCTCTCTGAAATGCCAAAAAAGTCAGCTACTGCAATTGAATTGGACTTCTTTTTTGTAAAAAATGAACCTTCGCTTCCTAGTACAAAACAGTAACAGAAGAAGACAAATAAGTAATAAAATGATTTTAAAAATGAGACTCAGAATTCAACTGTTATACAGACACTGATATACAAAGGAGAGATACTTTTCAAAAGCATCAATATTAGCAGGTTCTCCTGGTTGTGTGTGCGATCATTTAGAAATGTTATTAACAAGTTTTAGGGTACATGGGCCATACTAACGTGACGTGCTTTAAACAGGACCTGCAGCTTGTTACACTGATGCTTTATCAGTTAAAAATTCTAAAAGGTTGGGATTATTATACATGTTTCATAATACATCTTTGTGCTACTGCACTGTAAATAACTTTTTAAAATTGAAAAAGTTTGCATTTTAATGGATATATTTGCACTCCCACATTTATTGAGAATGAAACATCAAATGTCACTCTGGCTTTGGTGATTTACAGTCATCTGGACCCATTTAGTGTACCTCTTCTCAAAATAATTTTTAAAACTCCTAAAACCACTCCTGTTAGCTAAGCCTGTATTTTTTACCATAATTAACACATGACTTAATAACTTTTCTAAGTGGGACAACAAATAGTACCTATCGGTATTGTACGTCTTTGTTATAATCCTACAGAAATGAAAAATGGTGCTGAATGACGTAAAGGAAAAAGAAAAAAAAAAGAAAAAAAAAGGTCTTTGGGATTCTATAATTCAAATCATTCACCTGTGACAATTTTAAGTATCCAACAGTTCTAAAACAACAGTGACATCTGAGTAAACAAAAAGCAGGTTGTAAATTAAGGCTTATTAGTAAGTTACTGATGTTATAGGAAGAAACGCTCCTATTTTTCTTAAGTTAAAGGTATTCAGATTTCCTGTCAAGGTTACCAAGAATGATGCTGGACTAAACATAACTTGTCATTTATATTTTCTGATCATAGATATTTTTGGGATAGGGTTTGCTTCACCTACGTTGCCTGTTAACAGTATAGTCCTCTATACTAGACCTTATTTTTGCACATTTTATTTACAGACAACCCAGGGACAGGAACAGGGATTTCTAGATCACAATCCACCTGGCTTTATGATGAGGCAAACTGTGTTCTTGCAGCGCTTGCTTTTTGCTATAGCCCATAAAAGCAGCATCCAAGAACAGCTCAGAAACAGACATAAAAATAGTCATCCAAGTTGGTTGTATGAACCCCACTCTCTCTACAAGAAACTACATGCATGTGGAACTAATTTTAAATGGAAAACTGAATAAAATGCTTTAAGGTCCTAATTCTGTAGATAAAGAATATACTCATCATAAACTGTTTTCCAATTTTACCACAAATGAAATCTTAAGATAATTTTTTCATGGGAAGTATTTTATCTCAAATGCAAATAAACAACTGATTTATGGCTATGATCTAGCCCTGGTACACTAGACTGGGATTACAGAACGGAAAAAGAAAAGAAAAACAATTACCTTCACTATCAATATCATCACTCAAAGGAAAAATGCTGTCCACTAACGGGTCAGAAATTAAATTCCAATCATAGTTTTTATCCACTCCATCTTCAGAGTAGTTTAGATCAGAGGAGGCTCTTGATCTATCCTCTGAAATATTCTTCATCTGGAATTTAAGCACCATTCTTGCCAGTGCAGAACCTGCATCTGTATGTTTAAGAAATCGAACAGGTATCATATTCTCTAAGAAATCCAAAGAGCTTAAAAAAATAACAGAAGTAACTTGTTTTATTCTCAAGGTTTGGCAGTCTTTCTATAACCAGCTGAATGCTATGAAGAGATCCTTAACTGAACACTTCTAAAACACTTAACATAATACCATCAGGAAATATTAACACATTTCATCTAGCAAATTCTAAAGGTACTCACTCTCTTTTCTTACTGGAGTAAGTTTATCTGGAAACAAAGGAATGAGCCAGGAAGGTTCGAGTCTCCCAATACCAAATCCTCCAAGACATATACTGCTGTTGGCAACATCGAGGCTAAGCTTCTTTAAGAGCAAGCTGATGATTTGGCTATCTCCTCTCTTTATACTGATGGTTAAAGCACTCCGAACATCCTGCTCTCGAGCACCATAGGCTAACAGCAATTCCACTAATTTGGGATTATTTCCTTTCTCGCAAACCTAACAGAAAAAAGCAAGAAAAAAAGATTATGTGAGATGAAGAACAGCTGAGACTGCATTCATGCTTGTCTCAAATTCGGATTCATTGTATTTTTAGGATCACGTCTCTTTTTCGATTACAGAACTCCCTGCCCCTCAGTGCATACGCCTGCCTAAGGCATTTGAGTGCAAACTCCCATTTTTTTGAAGTCTTTGCCTAAAACACAATAAATGTCTGAGTTCTGTAATTGTAATTTCTGCCATGAGCGCAAACAATTTCCAGGCAAAACTGAATGGTAATCTAGTATAGTTTGGTTATTGCATGAAGCCTATGGCAACTCCGTTTATTTATCCGTTCAGTGTGAAAAAAAAAAGGCACATAGAGGTTATTTTGCCATGTCAAAATACCTCATTTGCGGATATCAGATAAACAGTGAGACTCGGCAACCCTTGCCTAGTGCTAGGGAGCTCAGATCAACCAGCTCAGTCAGCTTTACTCCTTCCAGTCTCAGCCTGCAGGGTTACACGAAGTGGTGTTGAGCGTGAATATTACAAACATTTTTTTTCAGAAATACTTCCAGATACTTCAGTATTTCCACTGTGGTTGGCTAACACTGATTTGTCTACCTCAGACTCACCACCCAGGGTGGATGGTCAGTTCCAAACCCAGCTGTGTTTTACCACCCAGCCGGCTCTGCCAGCAGAAGTGAACACTTCTTAATTCACTTCAGGCAGTATATGCACACTGTTTCTCAAAAATGTTTTAAAGGCAGTCCCATTTAGCAAGGAGCACTTACAAATAGGTGAGAACAGCCTCTCCACTGGCATGGCTGAATCCAGAGGGGATGTTTGCATACAGCCTTATTTAAGACAGCAACATATTTCAAATGGCTGATGCTCTAGATGTAGCCACTGTTTGGATAAAGCTTTCTGCAGCTGGTGTGACTGCAGGCACTCCAAGATGTTGTACTACTTTAGCCATGTTGCTGAAAAGTCAGAACTCTAACCATAACACAAAAGCACAAAACCTGATGACTAAGTAAAAAAAAAATTCACCATTCCAGGACAGGCATTTTGGGCAAAGTCTTCATTGTAGGTCTAGAACAGAGTGGAAACCTGTCTGTCTGCTACACTGCCTGCTGGTCTGTCTGTCCCTTGGTCTCACAGAGTCTGGAAAGAGTTGAATTTGGAATATCAGCTCATGGGCTGGGCTCTAACGGGCTTGATGACATCTATGCCTGATTAGTTCAGAAAAATGGCGGGGAGTTTGCAAAGCCTGAGCTTAAGTCTTTTTCCTCAAAATCACTCCAAAGCCTAAGGCTAAGTTAGTACTTGAGTGAAGCCAGGTTTGCACACAACCAGGGTAAGCAATGAGAAAGCGTGGGCTTGAAAGGGAACTTGCATCAGAACCGAGCTGGCAGCGTGGGCACAGCTTAGGTGACAGTGATCCTCTGAGCTTCTATAAAGCGAAGGGTGTTTCAAAGAACATCAGACTGAGCCTGAAGTCAGGGCGAGCAGCAAGGGCTAACACCACGCAGGGCACAGTTAGCCTGCACTGGGTATTACTGCTGTGTTCTGTCAACTATATGTTTACATAAAAAAAGAAAGGAACCCAAAAGCACAAATTTTAAAGCAATGGAACTATACGTATTTCTGTATGTTACCTGATAGATCAAAGAGTTTGTCTTTGTCTTCTTATTAATATCAGCTCCCAGGAGAAGTAAACATTCAGCCATAATACTGTTGCACTCAATACATGCTTTTTCCAGCATCATGTTTTTTAAATCATCGTTTTCAGCTATTTTGGCAAAACATCTACAACACAGGCTCTGAAACTGAATGGGAAGACAAACGATCGAAGTTAGGACAAAAAAGCACCAACATTTTTCAGCTGTGGAGCTGTCAAAGGAGAGAACATACCTGTCGATCTCGCTGGTCAGTGAAGCACATAGACATCTGGTAGAAAATGACTGTGTCAAATGATTCATGTATCAGCAGTTTTGCAAAACAAGGTGACAAACCAAGAATTGACATGATTGCATGAAATCCCTAAGAACACAATGAGAGATCAAAGTAAATACAGTGTTAAAAAGTGCCATTTAAAATGGGTTGTGCAACAAAAAGAAATTTCAGCCAAAACATATGTGCTTTAGTTTTTCATGTCTTTTAAACATGCAATAATTCACAAATTGGACAATATCAGGAGAGAAGGTAGAAACATGTGGTATCCCTGTGTTTATATAGCTGTTATTTAGCTCACTCACTTAACAGATACAAATGATACTTTGAAAAGCCAGGTTACACACTATAATATGTGATAACATCCTGCCTGGCAACGACAAACGTACTTGTGATTTTCTGAAAATGTGGAGAGGAAACAACCTCCTTCTAAGGAAATAGGATGATGATGCATCCCCTATCCCAACGTGCTGCTTTATAACTCTTAAATTTGAAAAAAAAAATACAATATAGGCTAAATTAAAAACTTAACAAGCCTATGTAAAACCTAAGAAGATAAACAAAATTATCCCATGATTCTGCAAGTAAAGTTCGCCTAAAAGGGTGAATTCGGTAAATAACAGAATCTTTGTCCAAACCTAATTGAGACTAAATCACCTTAAGGAGCTTCCTTATTCCACCACATTATTTTGATTTCTCTCTACATCAGTTGCTAACCTAAACTTGGAAGGGCTGGTGGAAAAACCGCAGTATAGAAGAGAGGCTGCACTTGTGATATTTTCATATGATCTGAAACAGAAGTACAGAAACTCTTACAGGAAGCTGATCTCACAGGCAAGCTCCATTCCACTAGAAAAACGAAACTGGCAACAAACAGGGAAAGCTTCTGAAGCAGAGGAAAGAGAACTTTCACACAAGGAGGACTGAATGTGTATTTGCAGACGGAATAAGAACTCTCCTTCCATATTCAGAAGTCTGACAAGGTATTCCAGTAGTATCCGTCTTAAATACAACTTTCCTACGCGAAGTTTATTATTGCTGGTGACAGGGCTGGGAATCGATTTTTCTATTACTTTTCACAGAAGCACAAACAATATATAATGACAGTTACTTCATTAAATGGTTTTAGATTGACTGAATGCTGAACCACAGCTGAGAAATTTGTTCTGGTTTGCAGACTGCAGAAGTCTTAGAAAAGCAGCCAAACCCACGCTTATATGTTCTGGATTGAATATATGCCTCTAAGAAAACCATTTCTACTGCTAACATATTGGTTAACTATAAAAGACTTATACTGATCTAGTAATTGCGACAAAATCAAAATGAATTAAAATAAGGAATTACACTTAATTGTCTAAGGTTTTGTGTTTCATTTTTGTACGTCAAAATAACACATACATGCATCTGGATTTCAGTGACCTCTTTGAATCGTCGCAGAGTAGACACCAGAACTGTCGACAGGACATGCATGGTTGCAATACACAAAATCCTTCTCGTAATCAAAGAGCGTAGAAGACACAAACCCAAACACTGTATGTCTAGAAGAAAAAAAAGAAAGATGTAATGATGTCCATTATTCTGACATTCTGAGTGGATAAACCCATGATCTAAGTAGTGTTATATTACTAATAGTCCAGAAAGTTATTTCCATAAGCTATTGCAGGGTCAGGCATAACTACAAAGTGGATGAACCTGATGACTCGGCCGTCCTGCAGCCTTTTCTTGCTGTGTAACTTACGTCACATCCAGTACTAAAGAGTGTAGTAGACAGGCTACAGCTCCTATGGTTAACTGGCTCCTCCTCCTCCATCATTCACATTCTACTAACAAAATACCTTGCCTACCTTGTTCGTCTGGATACATCTGCAAGGTGTGAAGCACAGTGTCAGTAGCTCCTTGCTGGGTTAATATTTCTAGCGCGCCAGTGCACTCGGCTACAGAAGCAAGCAGTTTTAATCCACACTTCTGAATGCCAGGATTTCCAATAAACTAACGGAGAAATGAATATAAAATCAGATCAAGTTTGTTCTGCTTACAATGGCAACAGAGGAGTTAACTTTTTGTAAAGTTGTTCTCTGAGAATAAGCGTTTGTTCTTAAAATATGTGAAATCACAGCTGACGTGACAATGAATAACAATAAGCAAAATTTAAAAAATGTTTCCTTTTCAGCCAGCAGTTTCAGCCACTCGTAACCTCCAGAGATTTTCACCTTTGATTCTGAAATATTTCCTAGCTAGTTTTCTAATAAAGAGGGGATTTTTTTTGTCCTCGAAGTTTCAGTACAATCATTCACCATTCACACAAGGAGAGTGAGAAAATGTACTTCCTTTGTCGTTGAAAAGGAACAAAATCAGGGTTCTTTGAGAACCAGCACAAGTGATAAACATGAGGGCAATTGAAAAAAAATACAAAAAGGCAAAGATATGAAGCAACATACCTAGTATCACACCCCATCAATGTTTTAGAAGTTGTGGGTTTAGTTATATATCAATTCAACGTGTTATCTGTGATTATTTTTCTCAATTTTCTTCCACTTCTAGATGGAGGAAACCTAGATGAGGCCTAGATCTGAAAGAGTGCATAGCGCTCACAGTGACTTGCAAATTTGCAAAATTATTTCAGTGGAGTCAGGCATATCTTCCTCCTCACTCCTTCTCTAGTTTTTCATTAAAACATGTTTATTTCTAGCCCTTCTGGTTGCTATGGTAGTACTACAAAACACAAACCAGCTGGGTCAGAAAAAGCAACCAGGATGGTCTCAAAGCACTGGAGACTATATGTTCTAATGTAAAACTTATTTTGCCTTCCTTGCTCCTACATCCTGCACCTTCAGGTCAAGCAATGTCCTTTAGGCACTCCAATAATTTTTTGCTGATATATTATTTTCTCTATCTTTTATAATAAACGTGAGAAACAAATTTCCTTGACTGAAGGTGTTTGGCAAGCCTAAAGTTGTTGAGAGCCTTCTAAAATAATACGAATTGCTACATTTTGATTGTAAACCTTATGAGGTGGGATTCTTCTTACCACCACGAAGCGAAACCTTTCCTATCACTAGGATTTAAGTTAATTTGCTGTGCAAAGTGCCCAGTGTATCCTTTGTTTAGACTGGGTCTGCTTCCGCCTTTCATTTTTCAGCTTCCCCTTCAAGGCACTGTTAGCATTCTGCTTTCCAGTGGCTGGAAAAAAAGTTATAGAATTGAATGGTAAGAAGAATGGAGACAACTGAGAAACACTGTTCTGTTGAAAGTAAAGAAGTATGTCTCCATGACAGCCACACTAAAGAACAACTCAGTTCTATGTGTACTTGAGATGTAGGTGTGAGGACACTTTTCATGTATGAAGTAGTCCATTATAAAAATCACAAATACACTGTGTGCTTGAAAGAAAGTCAGCTTGTTTTTATAAATATCCTTTAGAGTTACTGTATAAAGGATCACCTAATACACTACAGAAGAGAAAGCAAGAAGAAAGCCCAATGATAAACAAAACTTGGGAGTTAAGATTAATTCTACAAAATCAACAGGAAAATCAATTAGGAACTAAGACTTACAAATGATTCAACATTGCAAGTGTAAAAGAGTGACAAAATCCATTAGAATAAAGCTTTAGCCATACCCTGTTCAAAGCATTAAGCACCAACGTATGAGTTCCCTCCAACAGACACTGGCTTTTAATGACTTTTATGGTAAGCGCAAAAGCAGCATCTCCCACGTCTCTGGAAGATCCATTCTGGTGCTCATTCTTTGTATCTGCAACAATAGAAAACAGCCTTCCTCAGAAGAACAGATTTAATATTCTCCTCAGCATTAACCCAATATAACAATCGAACTGAAGACACAGGGTGACTCAGAGGGCGTATTTCAGACCTTAGGACATTTTCAGAATGCTGCAGTTACAGAGCCTGGAGTCCCTCCAGATTGTCACTGTGGAGTGAGTACATTGTGTTTAAAGCGACGATTTCACCGTATGTTTGCTCAGTGCTTACTGCAACAACATAAAGTCACACCAAAGAATTTTGCCTAAGCCACACTGCAACATATTACATTTCTGAGCTATGGGGTTTCTTGGTGTTCCTAATAAGTACTTCTGAATGCCTCTTCCTTCTAGAAAAGAGACACTACAGAGAATCAATAAATGAGTTGCCATTTCTCACTTGGCAGCACATCATAGGCCAAATTTTACCCACGCATGACATGAAGCGGAAGGTGAGTACAAATAAAAGAACAGAGAAGGGTGTTCCAGATTTACCTTTCTTGGAGCTGTTGGTGCTTGCGGTCAAGTGGCACTACAGAAAGCACCCAAAAAGCTTTTAAAAGTCAGCATTCATATTTGTTTCGCTTACTATTTTCCCCATGAATTACTCTTTACTCCCTAATTAACCTGCAGGTTCCAACATCCAATTGGTGCTCTCTTTGCTTGATCACACTTTAGAACGGCTTCACTTCCAACACACTAGCAAAAAAAGTGCTTGCCTATATGTCAGAATATACACATCTAGTCTTAATCCTGCTGTTTAGTAAAAAAAAAGTATTCAGATTATAATTCACAGAATAGAAGAAAAGTGAAAATATGCAGTCAGTCTGCATATTAGCCAAGTTACTTGTTTCAGTTATTGGTTTTGTAAATGTTCAACAAAAACTGTCGAAAGACACTTACAAAAAGTTGTTCTGAAAAAAAAAATCAGTACCCCATGTCTGTACTCTCACAATATTAGAGGAAAAAAACTCCAGGATCTACAGCAGTAAACTGATAAGAAGAGTTAAAAATTTCCCAAAATTCTATTAAAGCTATAGAACTACTAACATAGTTTTCCCACTGTAGATTGCCTTTCAGGAGGGTATTTTTTGGAAAGGAATTTCTAAGCTAGACAGTTTGGCTTCTCCTTTTCTGCAGTAAATAGTATATATAATAGCATATTTTGTATTTTTAAATCACTGTATCTTCTGGTGTCAGAGGTACAGTTTTTATACTCCTTCCAGGAGATACTATTAAATCAATTGTATTTTGTGGTACTAGGATGCTGATGTCATTATCACTGCCTGCTCCTACTTAAAGGGTATCTGTGATGAAAACATACAATCACAGTGACAGCTCCACCCTTAGTCCCTGAATTCTGAAAAGTCATGGAGCTAACTCTTCCCTGATGAAATCAAGGGGAAATCAGCAGTGATAATTTTGGTCTATTCCCTTTAACACCTCAAAAGTTTTCCTCTATCTTGTACCTTCTTGAAAGAGTTACGGCTGCTCTCTTCTATGTACAGAACACCAATGAATTTTTTGAAGTCCCACTAAAGGCTTTCTCAATAGATGCAAGAAGACTAAACCGCAGCGATCTAATTCTGTTCTCTGATTTGGGATCTGATGCCACACCAGCTACATTTTTGGATGACTTACCAGGCATCATAAAGTGTAAAAGGACTCGCAGTGCTTCCAGCTGTACAGAGAGTGATTTTTCATGTTTCCTCATGGTTTTCACAACTTCTGAAACAGCTACTGTCATTACATCCAGATGAGGGAAACTGAAAATATTGTTTATAAAAGAAATAAAAAGAACGCATTTCTAAATTTTACGTGTATTTGTTTCCTTAATTAACATTGTGGGATAACCCTTCTGAACACTGTAACTCTGGTTTGAGCTATAAAACAGAAATTAAATTATGGTACTTTTCTTCATCATAACAAATACATTATTTTCGTGTTACTCTGTAAATTCAGTCTTTGTAACAAATTCCATTCTAGACTACTGAGAGGTAATTTTCAGTCCAGTTCAGAACAGTGATACACAGAGAATATACTATCTCATTCAGGATGAGTGGTGGATTCCTATATTTTGCTTTGTTCCCAGTCCATATATGTGAAAAGACACATCTTCCTTAATTTAGCCTTCGGCAACTGTCATAAAGTACTGATTAATTGTCAGATATTTGCAGAATAAACAAGAAAATATCAATCATGCTAGACTAACCTTGAAGAAAAAAAAAATAGAAATGAGAGTCGGCAAAGGCCACTAATTCACTTTTAAGAATATTTTATTCTTTCGTTTTATAATACTTTTTATTTCTATTAACATGTTTATGCAAGTTTTGAGATTTTCTTCTTTATAAAATGAAATTACTCATAAGAAATTCTGTAACTATACCTTGAGTCCGTCATTTTTCACAGACAGAGGAGCACATACAAACGTTTCAGGGAAGGCTGGAAAAACTTGTAATCACTTACAGCACTGAATCTCACAAATCTGTTATTAGGAATTGGCCATGTATTTCTAAGTATATTACCTTCCTTCGAAAACATGATTCAGAATTCTGCAGGCACTTTCAGCCACTTCAGGAGAATGTGGATGTTTCCTCATGATATCCAAAACATTCATATGAATGCCTTTAGCCAAAAGCTTCCTCCTAATATTTACTACAACACAAAATAGCAAGCATCCTATAAGTAAATCTCTCTCTTTTTGTATAGTCCTCAAAACCAACACAACTGCTAAAGCTTTTTTTGAAGTTTTTCCTCACCAAACACACGTTATAGAAATATAAACTAGAACAGGAAACAATTTGGGCTAAAGCTGACATCTGTTTGCATAGCTTAATCAAAAGCACTGTAATTCCTGAATGTCTAACAAGTTTAAATACATCTACTATTTCTGCATACATAAAATAAACTTAATGGAAGGAGATTTTCAAAAATTCTTATTCTTGAGAAATTTTTCCTCTTGGTTGCACTCTGTGATCAGGTAGGAAAACTACAACTTAAAAACTTTCTAACTTCCAAAATAAGACTACAAAATGAAATTATATTTATTCACTTTATTTACTTTGCTAATTTTTTAAAAATTCAAATACCCAAATACCACTAACTCTTGTCATTCCCAGTTCAGTACTATCATTTCAAATGGTTAATTCAAGTAATATTACATTGTGCCAGACGGTTTTACTAAGATTCCTTATGTCTGTCATTTCTGGTGAAATCACATTCGTTTGGGGGGAAAAAAAGAAAAAAAGACAAAATAAAAATTCACTTTAGATTTCCAAAGGGAATCAGAGGACGATTTGTCAGCAACTTCTTATGAAAGTACCTGGCATAACACATGATAACAGTATGCATACGTTTACAAGATCTACTTCTTGGTATAGATACGTATTTATCTCATGAATAACTACAAAATCTTTTCAAAGTTAGGTTTCATGTTACTTTGATGGCTCAGCAACCTAGTGACAAAACAACACTTTCTCACCTAGATAATAGTAATTACCTGCTAGTCTTTTTTTTTCCTATCTAGCGAGGGGTTTTCAGTGTGTGGCCTACAAACCACTTGAGATCCATAACTATTTCAAAGGGTTCTGGGAAAGATATCTAATAAAAGCACGTCAACTCCCCTGTGTTAAGCAAGAAAAAGGTATTTGTCAGACTGCAACCTATACTCATGTGATTTTCAAAAACACTGCCCTTGACGGAATTCAAACATGTGATAAATATTTAAACAAGCATACAAAGAGAACACACTCTTTTCACATCTCCTGATCCAAAAAATAGCAATTGCAACACCTAAGCTGGCAAAGAGTTCTTTACTTTGACAAGCTGAGAGAGTTGGAGTTGTCCAGTCTGGAGAAGAGAAGGCTCCAGGGAGACCTTATAGCGGCCTTCCAGTACCTGAAGGGGCTACAGGAAAGCTGGAGAGGGACTGGTCACAAGTGTGTGTAGCGACAAGAGGCAACAGTTTTAAAGTAGAGCAGAGTAGATTTAGATGAGATGTTAGGAAGAAGTTCTTTACTATGAGGGTGGTGACACACTGGAAGAGGTTGCCCAGAGAGGTGGTGGAGGCTCCATCCCTGGACACATTCAAGGTCAGGCTTGATGGGGCTCTGAGCAACCTGATCCAGTTAAAGACGTCCCTGTTCAATGCAGGGCCGGTGGACTAGATGACCTTTAAAGTTCCCTTCCAGGCCAACACATTCTATTCTATGATTTTATGATTCTATGCTTTCTTCAACATGGTACCCACCTGAGCCACACTACCCAAGTCAGAGGGCACTGGCTGGGCCTGGAAGAGTGAAGAATCACCCAGTGTAGGAGCAGATCAGGTGTGGGAACACCTAGAAAACCTGAAGTTGCATAAGTCCACAGGACCTGATGAGATATATGCATGGGTCCTGAAGAAACCGTCAGCTGAAGCTGCTAGTCAACTAGCCATCATATCTGAGAAGTTGTGGCAGTCTGGCAAAGTTCCCACAGACTGGCAAAGGGGAAACATTACTCCCATTTTTAAAAAGGGAAGTACAAAAATCCCAGGGAACTACAGACCAGTCAGCCTCACCTCTGTGTCAGGTAAAATCGCAGAGCAGATCCTCCTCATAACAGTACTAAGGCATACGAAAAAGAACAAGGGCATTGGTGACAGCCAACATGGCTTCACTAAGGGCAAATCGTGCCTGACTAATTTGGGTGGCTTTCTACAACAGAGCTACAGCTCTGGTTGATATGGGAAGAGCAACAGACATCATCTACCTGGACTTGTGCAAGGCATTTGAAACTGTCCCACATGACATCCTTGTGTCTAAGATGGAGAGACATGGACTTGATGGATGGACCACTCAGTGGATAAGAAATTGGCTAGAAGGTCACACTCAAAGACTTGTGGTCAACAGCTCAATATCCATGTGGAGGCCAGTGACAAGTGGAGTTCCTCAGGGGTCTGTTCTGGGTCCAGTGCTGTTCAACATCTTTGTCAGCAATACAGACAGTGGAATCAAGTGCACCCTCAGTAAGTTTGCCAATGACACCAAGCTGTGCAGTGCAGTGATCTCACCTGAGGGAAAGGATGCTGTCCAGAAGGACCTCGACAGGCTTGAGAAATGGGCCAGTGCAAATTGTATGACGTACAACAAGTCAAAGTGCAAGGTCCTGCACCTGGGCTGGGCTAATCCCAGGCACAAATACAAACTGGGCACAGAGTGGGTTTAAAGTAGCTCTGAAAAGAAAGACTTGAGGGTGTTGATAGACGAGAAGCTCAACATGAGCCGGCAGTGCGCTCATGCAGCCCAGAAGGCCAACCGCATCCTGGGACGTATCAAGGAGTGTGGTCAGCAGGTCAAGAGAGGTGATTCTCCTCCTTTGCTCTGGTCTAGTGAGGCCCCACCTTGAATACTGTGTCCAGTTCTAGTGTCCCCACCATAAGAGGGACATGGATCTGTTGGAACGAGTCTAGAGGAGGGTCACAAAGATGATTCAGGGGCTGGAGCACCTCTGCTACGAGGACAGGCTGAGGGAGCTGGGATTGTTCAGCCTGGAAAAGAGAAAACTCTGGGGGCACCTTGTAACTGCCTTCCAATACCTAAAGAGAACTACAGGAAGGCTGGAGAGGGAGTTTTTACAAAAGTGTCCAGCGATAGGACAAAGGGAAATGGTTTTAAATTGAAGGAGAATAGGTTTAGATTGCATCTGAGGAACAAATTCTTCAGTACGAGGGTGGGAAGTCTCTGGAACAGATTCCCCAGAGAGGCTGTGGATGCCCCCTCCCCGGAGATGTTCAAGGTCAAGTTGGATGAGGCCTTGAGCAACCTGGTCTAGTTGAGAGGTGTCCCTGCCCATGAAAGGGAGGCTGGATTAGATGATCTCCAAGGTCCCTTCCAACCTGGGCCATTCTATGATTCTATGATCCTATGATATTAGCGCAAAACCAGCTTTTTCAAAGCAAAGAATAAACTTCCTACTCAACACAACTGCATCATATTCTAAACACAGGAAATAAACATTACTCGCACAATATCTCATTAACTATCCTTTTATATTAGAGCAATAATTTTTTGCTGAATTAGAAAGTAAAGATAATCACACTCCCTTACCATTCTGTTGTGTCAAAATCGCCAAGGTACTAGCAGCTGCCTGAAACACTTCTTTTGAAGACGAGTGCATCAGCATGGAGAGCATCACGGCTCTGTCTGCTGGGAACCTTTCACAGAGACAAACAAATCATTGCACACTGACCTTATTACAGCAGTTACTTCATAACTGTAGTTCAGATTCCTAAAAAGGTATTAAGTTATATTTTCAGTATTAAAAGGTGTTGAGTTATATTTTGTTACATAAAAGCTATAATTACATTTTCAGATAATTGTACTTCTAATATGTTTCCAGAGTTTCCTTTGCAAATTAGGCATATTAGCATACTGTGAATCTTACTGAACTCCCTTGCTTTCCAAGTGACCAGAGGTCCAGAAAGGGTGACAAAACAGGCTTACTAAAATCTGAATTATTAAAACTGTCAGCAGCTCTGAGAAATAAGTTAAGTGAAACGAAAGTCTGTGTCCTATCGACGCATAGAATCTCCCTGATGAGATGGCACCCCCTATACTATGCCCTTTCCTCTGATTCGTGGGAAAATGAACCGTGCTTTTCCATACTCCTTACGCACTAGATATTTTAATCTTCTCTATTTTCCCCCACTCTTACATTCTTTAATCTTTCCTATTCTTGTTACAACTGAATAAATTACTGTAAAAATAAAATTTTACAATTTAAGCTCAATCAAACTGTGTTCTGATCCTTCAATAAAACACTAGCAATTTTGCTTGAGTCAAGGTTAGCATATTTTGCAAAAAAGAAAATTTCCCAAGTGTTCTTGATCACCATGCATTTATTAGAAAACTAGAAATAAAAATAAAAATAATTGAAACATGAGACCCCAAATGGCCTAGTAATAGGCTTTAATTTTTTTCTTTTTCAAAAATACTGACTGATTATCTCCATCTCCAATCTTCTCATGAAGGTTGCGTTGATACAGAAACAGGTTTTTCAAAGCCCAGCATGCAGCCTCCTGAATGTAAATCACGGGGAGACAAAAGGATTATGAAAATATGCTTTTAGAATATCAAAACTGTATGAATAAATTTCAATAGTTTAACTGTTTTCCAGTCCATGACAAAGGTTTAAGATGAATGATGTAGAAATACAACAAGATGTGGACTCTCACATTCGTTAGAGTTGGGAAAGGATTGAGTTACAAATGTGTGCCACAGTCTCATTATCTGATTTGCATTCTGATACATATTTTAGGCTGAAATGAATTATTCTGTTGTTGGGCCTATGTTTTGCTGCTGTATACAGAGAAGCTACCTAAACAACAATCTTGAGATCAACTACCTACACTGGATCCAAAGGAATAAGCAAAAACAGTTGAGACGAACAAAAATAAGAAATGCAAGAAAGGTAAAATTTATTCTAAATCTACTCCAGTCCTTAAGGCCTATTGGCCTGAGCATATACGAGAGAAAATGGTATTGCTAAACATTCTATTCAATGCATAATACAGCCCTTTCATATCCCCATCTCCCAGCAATTCTCACCAGCACATCTGTGGTTTTTCGGTGCAGTTCTAATGCTCTGTAACATGCTTCCAACCAGCACAATTTTTCTTCCTCCTCCTCCTCTTCTTTTCTTTCCTCTAAGTCTCGGTTTAAGAATATTGTTTCAGCTTGAAATAAAAATATTTACAATAAATTTTTTGTGAGAACAAAACACTTATGTCTTAACCTTGCTGTAGCCATGGAGGTGATTACAGTGCCTGTGTGTGAAAACCAGTGGGGAGATTAGCCCTTTCTGGGAAGGGAGAAGCCTTCAGACATAAACTCTAGGACAGATTTGAAAAAATGTCTTTACGGTTATAAAGGGACTAAAAAACTAAATTATAGTGAGGTAAATTCTGTCTATAGTCACAGATCAGTTAATGTCCAGGCTCTGAAAAGACCCACGCATACTTTTTTGTTGGTTGTGTATCTACATACAGAATACCACAGACATAAATATAACTGTGATTCATTTGCATGTAACCACTTCTCACAGAGTCATCTACACTCTGAAACAGTGGCACTGAAAAAACCTGTGCAAATTGCAGTTGCTAAGAGAGGAATAGCTGGTCCCAGAAAAGCAGCATTTCTGCTACTTTTGCAAGAAACAATTACTCCAAGACAAAGAGGATCAGATTCTTAGCTTTTTGCCACTAGCAAACTAACTTCTGTTTCAAAATAATACCTGGAATGTACTCAAGGAAAAACCTAAATCTTTAATTCATTTCAGAACTCAAGCACACAAACTGATTTGGTGTTGCTATTAACTGTCCCAGTATAACGCGTAGTCTACCACATGGCAAAAGTAGCATCAAATTAGTGTTGTTATCTTCAGAGATTTTATGCTAAGTAGGGATTATCCAATATTTACCTATTGTTACGATCTGTCAGCACAACTTGCCAGCTCTGAACACTGGGAAAGTGTTGGGCATGTGATTTGAACACAGCCATGTCGTAGTAAAACAGCAAAGTGGAAGTGTGTAAGAAACTTAGCTCTGTCAAAGCTACCCTATCTGAGGCTTTTACATTAAAGAAATGGGGTTCAAACTTATTACAGAAAATTATCAATATAAAAAAATTAGCAAGGAGACAGATAAATGAAATAATTTATGTATTTAAGAAGAGATTTACTCACTTAGAAGAGCTAGACAACTGAGAGCTGCAGCTTGTAACTTTACATTTTCAGGGTATGTTTTAACAGCCTTCACAATGACTTCTGGAACCTTATGTAACACAAGGATATTGAAAAAATTTCCTGAAAAAAACCATAAGATATTAGATGAATATTAATACACATCTGGAGCTTTACAGGCTTTTAACAGGAAGTTCTCAGCGCACAATGTAAAAACTTTGTACCAAACATGGCATTTCTTATCACAGAGCTTGACATAACAATGGTTTATCTGTGGAAAGAACTGGTCAAGGACAGAATCCAGTTGGGATCCAGGTTCTTTGTGGTTTTTTCTCTTTAAATAAGACTGAGGTTTAATGCACACTGTCATCAAAATAAGAAAAATACAGTCAGTGTATCACTTACGGACTTCCTGCCAGGAAGCAAATGCAATCCTGGTCCTGAATTCCTGCAATGACTTATCCTATCAAGCAAGTAGTTTAACTCTAGTTTATCCTCTGTTTTTGTACTCCTCATTAAAAAAATCAAGGTCAGCATTATAAATACAGAGCAGATACAATCCAGAACACTAGAAAGAACTACCTGTTGGTGATAAATGTATTCAAAGCATAATTTTTATTATAGGCTGTACAGTGTTTTATATTAAGAGATGAATATAAGGAATTCTGCAAAAAGCAAGCAAATGAAAATAACTTCTCTGTTGTAAAAACAAGTATCAGGCATAAAATAATACAGCAATATTCTCTTTGTAAAATACAGTTTGACAGCTATGGTTTCTATTTTGATATTCAATTTTGTTTAATTCTTTATTACTAAAATGTGAATCACCGTAGCAATGTGAAAGGTCAGATTAGAAACCAGGTATTATTTTGAAACAATGTTGTTCAAACCCTTCAGATGAGGTATGCAATTAAGAGTCTCGCAAACTTGAGCAGAAGAAAAGCTAACCTCGTTTCTTTCCCTCAGTTCTGGTTCCGAGTCCTATAGATGCTGACTATTTGTAATGTTCAGATTTTTCACCAGAAGGTAAGTACCTCTCCCAGTGTATTATGACAAAGTTCATTTAGATCAAGTTAACAGGACGCTTAAGAAGAGACTTTAACGAAAGTCTTTTCCAGATTCATTATTCTAAAACCCTGGCCTTCATACCTATTACAGGTGCAACTGAAAACAGCATTTTTCTTCCTACGCTGTAGTAGCATGGTCATGTTACATCAGCTTTGCTGTTTCTTGCCGTATTTTAATGGAAATGGTGTCTTTGTGTGAATGCACTACTCACCTCACAAAATTAATAATCTTAGGCTATGTAGTGAGCAATTATGTTGGACATGTGGCTGGCCAGACAGGCAGCAGTCAGTTAAAATTCTGATGATGGTCAATTTCAGGATAGTCATTACCAGATTAACAAGAACATGACAGTGATTTTGGAAGCTAGTAGATGCTGACTTTACAAGCCAGTAGATGCTGACTTTACCATTTCACTTAAGGGTTTAGGAAGACAGCATCCATTGGAATAATTTGGAAAGCCACACTGGCTATATAGAAATCTTCCAGATTATTCCCAGGAGCACCGAACAATTTCACACCTGTTCCCTCAACTGTGTGGTGCTGTGGACACCTCTTCCCACAACTCTCCTAAAGTGGCTTCTTACTAAGATGAAGGACACCTGTTACGATGAAAGAAGAAACCGATCTTGGGGCTGCTTCACTTTCACTATTACTTGTTGGTCAGCACACACGTGACAAACGTGTGGCTGAAACCAGGTTGGTTCTGCTTAAAGCAAGATCTAGACATGTCAATAGAGTTGCTGCGTCCCCACAAGTGCTTGGTTTCCCTGCCCTATCTTGAGTTGGCTTTGCACAGCAAACCATCCAAGGGTAACATTGCCCCTTGCCAAAAACCCGCAAATACCACCTCTTTGACCACCACATTTTCATGAAATTTTTATTTGGCTTTCTGAAGGTGAACTGGAATTTGCTCTGGGTTGCACTCAAGTTACATCTGTATTTTCTACAATATCTGCATGAAGAAGCAGAAATAGATGGTGAAAGGATGAGACTGACTTGATTAAGGGGAGTCATGCACTGGTACCAACATCTGCAGTAGCTTCAGGCCACCACCTGCAAGAATCAGGAAGTCTCACTCACAAGAAAGACCTCGGCTGAGTCATTGATAAGAAGAACCTGCCACAGATTTGGGGCTGCTTTAGAAACTACTCACAGTGGTTTTGTATGCAGCAGCGGAAAAAACATATTTCTTTTTATCCAAACTTCCTATTTCGTGGTCCTTGCTAGTTGTTCAGACCGGCTTATGACAGTGCCAAGAGAGAGCACAGAGCTGCTAAGAGGCACAGCAAATCCTTTTTGCCAGTGCTCTTGAAGCGACGCTAGCCCCTGAAAGCCCGGACAACCAAAGTATTTTTGCCCCAGCCTAGAGAAGTCCAGGAACGAGTGGTTCTTTCACTGCTGCGGCATAGAGGACCCCAAGACAGGCACCACACCTGGCCAGGAAAGCAGCATAGATTTCTGAAAGTAAATGCATTGGAAGGAGGAAAACACAGCTTTGGAGAACACCTCCCAGCTAGTTCTATTGCACCGGTTGTTTCTCACGCATTCAGCATTGCCACTTCAAACACGAAATCTACAAGGAATTTTATTCCTTTCTATAGTAATGGAATATAGAATGGGATCTACTGATCTCCCGTTCTCATCTTGTACTGCTCTCACCCTTTTGTCTCATTTCTCTCCCTGCTCTACCCTTTCATGGCAGCTTCTGTCATTGTTACTAACGTTTAACACAAAAAGAGACCAGATTGAGTGTGGCCAGCATTCCCTCAGTCTGTTTACCTCCTTAGAGACATGGAACTATACCCCACCCCGAGGATTAACTGGAATAGTAGTCTCTTGTTGCCTGTAGCCTTGTCAGTTAACTCTAACTCTTACACAGTGAGAGTAAGCTGACTGTAAACAACTTTGTGAACTTACCCAACGTAAGCTTATGCAACAAGCAGCAACTCACTTCCTGAACTGTTTCACTATTGGGGAAACTTTTCATCATTTCCACTACGACATTGTAGCAGCGAACATTTCCAGACATGAGCACTTCAACATTGCTGGCTAAAGAAAGAAACAGAAACAAAAATTGCATAAGGAAAAAATCACGTGTCGATCAGATTCTAATTCAGACTTGATTTAAATAGATTTATGTAAAAAACTAGGCTTACGATTGAGGTTTTTGCCTTCCAACTTGAGAGAAATGTGGCTTTTTTTTTTCTTTGCACTGCCACAGAAGACAATAATGCCCACCCACACACGGAAACCATTTATGAAGTTCAGAGTCCGTATTAACATTTACGGATTTGTTCTATTCTCTGTCAGGCCATACAACAGATAATTCCTCACACACTACTCTTACATAACTTTTTTCTTAAAGCTAAACAAATTGCTTCATAAATATTCATTCAGTCTTAGAAACGGTGTTTATAGCATGATTGTGATCAAGTAAACATTTTACAGTATTTCAGTAATATTCCCCGGGACACAAAACAAAGAAATACTTTAATTATTTTTTTCCAAATGAACGTAATTTACTTAACTTAATCAAGTTTTTCTAAGTTTTCCCTCTTTTTTAGGGAGCAAGTTAGCAAGTCATTCTTTCCATTTAAATCAGTTTTACAGTACTCCTATTGTGTACCGAGGGTACAGAAATGTTCGTCTAACGCTCTTGCAATATTTTGAAAGTCATCAATGCTGGAAGGGACCTCTGGAGCTCATCTTGTCCAACCATCCTGCTCAAGCAGGGCCACCAAGAGCAGGTTGCCCAGGACCACGGCCAGACGGCTTCCAAGTATCTCCAAGGATGGTGATTCCACAGCCACTCTGGGCAATCTGTGCCAGTGCTTGATCACCTTTCACAGATTATTACGCAGATCAGATACAGAAACCAGGAGAAGCCCTTAAAAAGACAGAATGTATCCTCTCCCACCAAGGACAGAGCAATCCCACAGACAGTAATTTAAGGCAGAACAGCATCATCGTAGTTAAAACACAGTTTATGAAAGCATTCTCGTAGTATGTCTAGCCAGGGTATGAGAGAGAATATGAATCCGAAAAATCCTAGACAAAATCCAATGCCCCAACGGCCCCGATGACTGAGAGAGAGGCCTGTCACTGACTCCAAGGGAGCTAGCATTACTCTGCTGAGGTCTGTAAACTTTCTTAGTCATTCTTTCAATAGCTTGGCTCTCCTGTATACAGTGTAAGAGGAATATTCACAGCTGTATTATTAAAGATAATTACTCTTTTTAAAGCAGCAGCAAAACTTCAAAACAATCTATCTCTGAATATTAAATAATGATACTCTGTAGGTTGAAAAAGAAAGCTCTGAGTGGGATGCATTTCTGAAGTGTTCTACTTAATAGTGAAGGGAGATACCTCTCACAATGCTTAAGATAATAGCGATTTATTCAGTTTTTAAAGGTATGTCTCACAAAACGGTACCGCATCACTTCACAGATGATGATTATAGACACATTAAAATATTCAGAAAATTCCGAAATGGTTTACTACAGAGAACCTAATTAACTGCATGTTTTAAGCCTACAAGAAAGAAGCAATACTACATTTGCAGGGAGTCACCATTTCCCAAAAGATGCTAGAGAAAAGATGGAATGGATCTCATTTAATCTCAACCACCAAAACTTGGTCATCTAGGTTCTCACCACAATTGATGAAGGGATCTGAGCACTCCATATGGTGATTCATCCCAGCTGTAACAAGTCCTGCTTCTAGGATTAAGCAAAACTCCTCTTGGAAGTGCCTGTTTCTCCCCATTAAACAGAAGAGAAGCCTGAATGGCTGCCGTTTAGATGGCCAATATTCTGGGACCCATCATTCCACTATGGACTTTGGAGGGCAAAGCATTTTCTGATTTCATCAAAATTACTGAGACTTTTTAAAAGAGTTCTTGTACCACATTGGAATAAACTTTTACCCTTCAACTTCTCATGGCACATGATGGAACAAAGTCTACACACGCATTAGTGAAAGAAGGCATAGTGAGGTACAAGTCGTTAATTTCTGGGCTAGAGTAAAATTGTTTCTGGCTCAAGGAGTACTTAGCTTTTTAAACACAATCGGGAACAGAGGGACATCTGAGAAATAGAAACTAAATAGAAGTCTGATGAAATGTGGGACACTCCAGTCTAGTTCTTCATTTGTGGCATACATGGGGCCGGCACGGTTCCTACAGAGCCAGACAGGATGTAAGAGGAAGGCGTTGTGCGGAATCACGTTTGCAAGAGTACAGCACATACCACACAAAAGATGTGGAGAGCAGGGCCCTGCTTTATGCTGGCCAAAACTGTGACCACCAGCAGCAAGCTGACAAGAACTGCCTCCGTGTCAACAAGATCAAACTGCTGTCAACAAATTGGCACAAACCATCAAGAACATTCCTCAGGATCTAATTTTGCTCACAACAGGGACTGCTGTTATCAGAACACAGGACATAAAGAAGACATTTTCTTCCAGTCTTATCGCACAACACCTGAGGGCACCATCAGACTGTACTGTGCCCAGCGCTACCAGTGCTCCTTGTTGCAGTCACTGCTGAAGGATCAGTGTCTCAGGTACCTTTTCTCAGTCCTGGCCATTGGATTTGTATGGGTGATTTTCTCCTTGTGGAACAGCCTCTTCCAACAGTGTTTTTTTACCTGCTACCCAAACTCATTAAAGATTTATGTAGTCAATAGGTTACCTTATTTTTCAAATATTAAGAAACAGACAAGGCAGGGTCTTGATCTTAGACCTCTACAACCATGATGAGCATCTTTGTTAGAATTTGCACCAAGCAAAAGAAAGTCTCCTTCTGCTCTTTATGAGAGATTCCAGCTTTATCAGAATGGCTGAACATGATAATTTCCCACAAAAAAATACAAATCAGTATTTTGGGAGTCTAGCAACTCCCAACCAGTTCTCACTGATTTTTTAAAATTAGTGAAAGATTACTGTAAAAGATGAGGTGATGCACACTATGGCAGATGAGGAACTGAAAATAACTTTGAATAATCACAGAATTACAGTAACTTTGAATAATCACAGTAACTTTGAATAATCACAGAATTACAGTACTTACGTGGACCAGCTAAGGAATGTAGTGAATAAAGAGCAGGAAGAATCACCTCTTCTTTCTCTGGAAACTCCTTAAATACTTTCAGTATGATCATATGATCTTTACTTTCAACAAATTCAGTCAGCTGCTCTTCTGGAACTAAATTCAAAGGCAAGAGAGATATGGTTTGAGACAGTAATTCACATCCTGGTACACCATGAAAAAGACAACTGTTTTATCAAGTTTTCTTTTCTACGTCCCAGAAAGTAAGGTACTTGCCATGCACATTAGCTTCCAGTTATGACTCCTTTTCATTAGTTACCACAGTTATGACTCCTTTTACTAAAAACTGACCTCCTTTTCATTGTAATAATGGCTTAAGGTTTTTTCATGTCTGCACTCATCATCTGTGCTGACACAACTGCATGGCTGTGCAATGAACCAGGACACTGATCCAGGGTGAGAAAGAATGACAGATTTTAAATTTTGCAAGCAGAATCATTTTCTGAATCTGGTTCAAGCTAAGGCTAGGCAAACATTCATGCTACAATAACTGACAAGGTGGCTCAGAGGCAGGAAAAAATAGCCATGGCCAGCCTAGGAATTTGTTACGTTTGCACTGCCAACAAGAAGGTATGCAGATCTGTACCTGGAATAGTCTGTAAATCTGTAAAAATCAGGCACTTATAAAAGAGCATGCATGGAAAAATCTAAGAAACTCAGATCTTTGAAGAGACTGAGGAGAAAGTACAGCAGGACAAAAGTATTTGGAGAGAGAGGAAAAGGGGAAGGAATGCAGAAGGTAATTCCAGGTAGACATGTGCGGGAGGAAGACTTAGAAAAAGCCATATAAAATGCTGCCAGAGAGGAAAAAAAAATCTAAGGAATTGGAGATTATCTTTGAAATAAAGCAGTACAGCAGAGCTGGTAGGAGTGCTATTATTTCTCAGTATTTATTCTGAAGCAAGAAACGTAATGCAAGGCAAGGCTGCTACAACAATGGGATTTCCAGGAATTACACACATAGTTCCTGAAAACGCTGCAGAGATTCCTCACATGGGGACTTCATTTCTCAGAAGAAACATTTTGGTTTATTTTAGAATTGATTATAAATTGTCAAAATTTCCCAGTCTTTAAATAAACAAACCCAGTTTTTAAGAATCAAAATCAAATGTCACTGCCTTTGTTTCAGTGTTTACTAACATTGAATCCCATCTTCTCAGAAGCTAAGAGACATTTTGATTTTTTGAAATCATGTTCATTGCTCTAATTTAGAAAAGCTGTGATAGTGCTTTGAAAATGTGTTCTATGCTAACTCATTCAAAGAACAGATATAATACATAAAACAGAATCTGGAATGCGAGAATTCATTACTTGCAGTTAAATAAACATCTGCAGCCCCCTCCCAACCTATACGTTTCTCTAACCTAATAAACTACAAGATATAAATACCTTTCTCAAAAAGTTTGTGCAATGCTTTACATCCATGTTGCTGAACCTCTTCATTTTTTGGGAAGGTGTGCATGGCATTAAATACCAAGGAAAACACATCCACCTCTTCCTCCAAGAGCAGGAAAGCAATTACGTCTGAATAGCAGAAGAGATCACACGTTGCACGGATAAGTTCTCAACATTTTTACTGAAGCACTGTGCTTAACCATTAAAACCCAAATTCTTTAACACTGTCCTTAAAACTTGCTTTGATGGCTCAAATCCACATTTTTGTATAACACATGAGGATGTTATCTCTCAAGATAGTATTTTAAAATAAAATTGAGATGTTCTAAAACATTACTGCCAAAAAAGAGTTTCCTCTCTCCGGTCCTGCTCCCACCTTGCGCCACTTTGGTAACTGTCTGACCCTTCAATAAGGCAATTCAACTCACTGAACTGGTAGAAAATTAACCCATCAAAACCCTCCTTTTTTGCAGTAATAGCAAGCTAAAAAGTTTCACTAAGAAGTAAAGGTGGTGGAAGAAAGAGGGAAGAACTACACTGCCTGAGGAAAACAAAGGGGGTTTTAAATGTGCCTGCCAGCTATGGTGAACCTTGAAAGCAGACCCTATCCTCACTCTCTCAGCCATTTGTTCAGTCTGAAACTGAAGTAAAAAGCCAATGTCACTGTTGCTCTCATGACATTAAAAAATTCTGGAAAAAATATTACTCTCCCTATAGCACGCATAGGCAAGATTCATATTCATGACAATTTTTCAAGCTTACAGTAATCTCAGAATTCATAATGCCTGTTCCAGTGTTTCTGCTGCAGCTGGGTTTTTTGGTTTTGCTTTTGTATTATCCTTTTTCAGGAGAAGATCTTTCTACATGGCATTCACACTGGCCTGTCAGCTCCAACTATACTGCAATTCAAGTTAACAAACATATAGAAAAAAAGAACACTAAGACATTTTTCTGACAAGGTAGAATTTGAAATATTTTTCTGAAGTTAGGTAGTTGAAATGAGAGTTTAACTTTGGTTAATTATCTGCTGAGAAGAAAAGTAGCAGTCAGGAATAAACTGTTATGGAATATATAGAATCATAGAATGTTCGGGGTTGAAGGGACCTCTAGAGATCATCTAGTCCAACCCATGTGCCAGAGCAGGATCCCCTAGGGCAGCCACACAGGAACACGTCCACGTGGGTTCTGAAAGTCTCCAAAGAAGGAGACTCCACAACCTCCCTGGGCAGCCTGTGCCAGTGCTCCGTCACCCTCACAGTAAAGAAGTTTCTCCTCATGTTGAAGTGAAATAGTTTAGGACCCTTTATAATACAATATAATTAAGAGAAAGAAGCTACTGGTTACAGCTACTAATAGTCAGATTTTGCTTATTTTTTATTTATTATTATTAAGGACAGAGCCTTATAATGAGACCTCTATTACCCAACTTCTGTAGATAAAAAGTTTAAGCTAGTTCTGCAGACCTCTCTACAATCAAACGGGAGAGGAAAGCAGGTTGAGGAGTTGATCGATCTTATAAAACAGACAAATGAATAGCATTTACTACCTCAAGTCAACTTTAATCCTTAGGTTGTAAATAAGGCTGTTAAAATCAACAGGAACATTCCTATTCCGGCAATAATTTGTGCTAATATTATATGCTAGTTCAAATAAAAATAGCAGAATTTCTCCCTTAGGGTGTCCTTTAATATCAGCAGGAGACCACGAATTTCAGCACCACGAGAAAAAGTCCTCTGCACATGGTAATGTAACGTCTCTGCAGAGCAGAATAACAGAAATATCAGGGATGGGGCCGGTTAGCGCGTGGTGCTGATAACTCCAACGCCGCGGGTTCGATCCCCGTTTGGTCCCCATGTGTTGCCTGATCTAGTTGAGAGGCGTCCCTGCCCATGACAGGGAGGTTGGATTAAATGATCTCTAAGGTCCCTTCCAGCCTAGGCCAGTCCATGATTCTATGATTCTATGACTTACTGTTTTCAAAAGTACTAACAGAAGAAAGTTAGAATGTCACCAAATTTATACTTTGGTAAGGAAAAATGAGTTCTTACTTATTTTCTTTAACTACTTAATAGCAAGTATTAGTGTCTATGCTAACAACAAGTTGGCAAAATTAATTGGTCACGTTCTTCGCATCCTCGCTATTTGAAGAATCCTTTCTACTTGGGTAAAAAGGGTGCAAAACAGTACTCAATATTTTGAATACAAGTACAAATGACGTGACTACGGAGTGACAGAGAGAGAAAAATCAGGCCCAACATGTACAGTCACACATCTTATATTGGACAGTTCTGTATTTTAAAGGCTTAGCCAAAGTAGGAAAATAAAACACACAATACCTGACATGAGGAGAAGATTTAATGCTTTCAGTCCTATTACTGAGAGATTTATATTTCCTTTGTGGACTGTAAGCATTTTAAGAATCTGCCTAAAAATTAAAAAAAAAGAAAAAATAATTACAGCTAAAGAAATATTAACATATACAAATTTTTTTCAAATGTTTACTCTAAAAACAGAGATTAGCAAAAGCTTAAAAAGCTCCTGATTGATTTAAAACCCCACACTTTTATTTCAGTTCATGTTTTTTTTCGAGTTAGTAACAAAATAATGTTGGTATTTTAACTATTTTCACACTTTGTTCAAATATTGACGTATAATTTATCAAATTTATATTAATTACAGAATATTAATTCTACAGGGGAGGAGTCTCATTCAAGGTGGGTTTACTCCACAGAGAGCAAGGCTGTGGAGTGCAGCATGAAATATCAAAGTTTGCTGGAAAAGAAGCAGCAGTTTCCCAGCTAAAGAACTTGAACAGCATCTTGAGGAACTCTACCCTCTAAGAACAGAGTGAGTCAAACAATGCTAAGCACTCCGGAAAATCCAGTGCACGTATAAATCTGGGCACTTAAAAATCAGTTGATACTTTGAACGTATTTTGCTCAAATTTCCACCTGTAAAACAGTGACACAAATCCATAACACTTTCTCGACCAACAAAATTTTAAAAGCTCTAGACAATACTGAAGAACACAAAGAAAAGCCAAGAAGAAAATGAATACACCAGTTTTCACATAAGGTACCACTAACATAAAGTAAATCTGGCAACGGGCCACCCATTGATGCTGGTGACAGAAAACAAACAAGCATTGATTTTGTACCAAATGAAGCAGATCTCAAAAGGGGAGAAAACTCCAACACATTGTGTAGTTAAAAACTAAATAAAAATAGATAGGCTCAAACAACAACAAAACCCTCAAGAAACTTTCATTTTTTATTTTTGCAATTTTGGAGAGCTTGACTCTGCTGTCTTAATAACACTCATACAGGGGTCTTTGTACATATAATATCCGATAAAAATTCACTGTGCAGTAGTTTGTGATACTTAAGTACATATTCTTGACCTGTCTTGAAAAACAAAAAGCAGCACATGAGGTTTAATCCAAATTTCATTCCCCAGCTCTAGCAGTGATGTTGTTTGCCTTACTAAAGTCTGTCTTTATATGCTAGAATAAATGTATCACTGTTTTCTTTCTTTTCCTTTCAAACTATGATGAAGTTTCTCTCTCCTCTGTTGTAGCACTAGTGTCATAGCTATAATGACCAAAGTACAGTGTAAAAGGCAAAGTCTAACAAGAGATATGGTATTTTTTACTTTTTGCAAGCCAGGAATTTCTAACAGTATCAGTCCAATAAAAGCTATATTGTTGGCTCATATAAGCCATGCCTTGCTTACATCCTTAAACTGTCATAAACACAAAACTTCTACTGAAATCTAGGCTTAGTCAGAATATTGTGTGTGATGATTTTAAGAATGGGAAAAAAAAATCCAGTTAAAGGCAGGTTATTTTTTTCTTATACTGAGAACAGGTACCTCACTGAAATTTCTGTGTGCACGCTTCGGACTTCGAAGTCTACAGACAAGGACAGACGGTGGCATTTGGGTTGTCAGCCCTGAGGCAAATTCTTGTCCCAGCATACAGCCCACACGTACAGACCAAGTAGTAGGGTGGTGAATCAATGAAAACAAAGAGCCACTCTAACCAGGCTGGAAGAGTAGCTAAACAGACACCCTTAAATCTCCTTCAACTTCCTGATTAAAGCCTTAAGCATTCCTAATGCATTTTATTGTGCGGTTGCAGGTGTGTGTGCACACGCATACATGTGTAGAAACTGTGCAGGGGCTGAAGATTCTTTTATCAATCTGTTCCCTAAGTAACAATGGCTTAGACTTCCTTACTCCTTACACCCTGCATGGATGGAAAACCCCATCGAGTTATCAAAGCCGTTAAACGTCTCTCCCTTGTATACCAATGACTCATGATTTCTGCCTTTGGGAAGGAAATGTGCTTTGGGAAGAGGGCATTTTATAGAGGGTCATCTGTTTCAGGCAAGTGCTGATACAAAGTCATGAGCTGGCTCAGTATACTACAGCGTAAAATTACCACACATTGAAACAAGGAGAAAATTTCCTTCATCTACCTTCCCATTTCAAGTATACTCAAGAGTGAGGACACTAAATATTCTAAACCTCACCTACTGTATAAGAGTTTAACGTAACAGATTATGAAACATCTCATGATGCCTCTTTGAGCTTGTAAAAAGGATGCAAATACACTGCAGGAATTTCCTCCCTTTCTTCTGTCAGTGACATCAGCTATTTAATTATTACATTGTCTGTCAAGAACACCTAAATCCATACCAAACTACTGTTTCGAAGCACAGCTGTAGTGTCATCAAGTCGGCTCATGATTGAGAGACAAAAAACTAGCGTGAGATTTATTTTCTCCTAAAATAAGTTACACAAAAGTGAAAATCTCTTGCAAAAAACCCACAAGTTTTCTTCTCTACCATAACCGTTCCCTGCCTTGCTGCAAACAGCAAATAGTCAATACAGTGTTGATGCACTGCAGTACTAGTTTAATTGACCCACAAGGAACTTGAAATAAAATCTACTCGCCTTGCTCTGCCTTGGGCCCTGACAGAAATGTCTGACTGCCACCAAGGATGAGTTTCTCCACAGCAAAGAAAACGGTCAGACAGTTGGCTAAAATATTGGTAGCGGGAAGGAAGCGCGTACAGTAATGCTATCATCAGATCTTCAGGGAAGTTTGAGTTTGAAAAGGATGCTTTGTTCAACTGCTCACATTGTGTGGGCTCCGAGGAGGCTATGGGAAAGATAAGCCCAAAAAGATCGATATTTCTGGGACCCAAGAATGAACAGCAGTATCTCTAGCTCTGAGAATAAGACTCGGTCAATTAACAAGCCTTTAAGTTGTAAAAGAAATTGAGACTAGCTTGTCTAGCTTCAGCTCATGAAAAACAACGAAAAATCATTTTTGCTTTTTAACAAAAGTGGCCTTCTTCCAAAGGGGTTTATTCCCCAGCTGACCTTGTGCTCTAGCCATTGTAAAACAAACCACATCTTAATGCAAATGATCTTTCAACAGCACCTGTTAAGGAAGGGCATGGTGAAAACTCTAAAAGCAGCGGCAGATTTTCTAGGGGAGTTACAAGGCTGTAGCTTCTAGCTGTCATTATCAGCCCTGCCCAAGTGAAAGAACACCAAACCAAGCCTTTCTCCTTTATTTGTATTATTTCCACATGTACAACCAGCACTTGTGCTGTGGAATAACTACAGAGCTAACCTATGTGCATTTTCACCCCATCTAACTACAGCCACTCAGAAAGGAGTTGCTTAGGCTCCCTCCACAGTTTATGGACAGAGATGGGCAAGTCCAAAACACAATTTGCTCCAGGATAACTTACTAAAAAGATGGAATGAGCCAACCTCTCTGAAGGTACTACGTCCACACTTCACAGGTAGCTCAGGTGACCAGCTTAAATACTGAGTTTTTAAGACAATTAAGATTAGGTGTGACAAATACCCCTCCGCTCACTTTGGACTACTTTCGGCTTATGGATATAACTCATCACACACACAATCATCCAGGTAATGCTGTGTCTGGTCATTAAAACAGAAGGCCCTGATAACCACAGAATCCCAGCATCACTGAGGTTGGCAGGGACCTCTGGAGGGCTCCTATTTTAACCTTCCTACTCAAAGCAGGGTCAGCTACAGCTGATTGCTCATGGCCATGTCCAGTCAGGTTCTGAGTATCTCTAAGGCTTGAGACTTCGTAACTTCTCTGGGAAACTTGTTCCAGTGTTTGATCAACCTCACAACAAAAATAAATTTTCTTTAAAAAAGAAGTTTCTTTGTATTTTTTTTTAATGTTTAAGTGGAATCCCCGATATTTCAATTTGTGCCTGTTGCTTCTCATCGTGTCACTGGGAGCTGCTGAGAAGAGCCTGCCTCAGTCTCCTTTACTTTCTCCATGAGATACTTATACACACAGAAAAGATCGGTGCCTCTGTGAGTCTCCCACTCTGAAGGCTGAAGAAATCCATAATAATCCTCAACCATTTAGAATCTGATGTAATAACTTTATATATTTCATTGCATTTATATGTTTCATTGCATTTATATATTTCATTGCATATATATGCCGCCCCGATAACCAAGACTCTTTGCATACAGAATACTTACTGGTGAACACCTAGTACTTCCCAGTCCTTCCCAACATCCTTAGGAGCTATGTTCTGTAGCGTACTTGGACATATTTCTATTAATTTACAAAGAAGTGACCACCCCATCTGTAAAACAAAAATGCAGCTATTTTAGAACAGATACTCTGTTTGGAACGTTAATGTTGCCTTGTAATGCTCTTGGCTTTGGAAGACAGACGTTTTGAAGAGTTATCTAGAGAAATCAATGAAGGAAAATTAATTAACACAAGACAAACTACATAAAAAGTTAAAAGATGGCGGTAAAACTAATTATTTTGAATGCACTGCTTGTAGAAACACACCACTCTCAGAATGCTGCAGCAGCGCTTGAAAATAAAGGACAGTTAAAAATGTTGCTGAGAGAGAAAATTATGATGTGATCCACAGTATGTCATCATGCAACAGAGAAGACAACTGCACTACTACAGGTAGCCCACTTTTATTGCAGAGGGGGCGTTTCCATAAAAATTTGACATTTAATTCCAAATTATAAAGAGTAAGAACGGATTTTTTAAAGTGTCCAATGTTTTAAATAGGATGTGATACCTAAGCAGTACCACGTATTTCATATTCTCATCATGAATCCTCAATACTGCGTGCTTTCAAAACGTAATGAAGGCAGCGAAGGTTTTGTGATCATACCAAATGAAAGATGAACTACAACTGATATATTTGGTCTTAGCAACTACCTGCTTTATCCCATACAAATACTTCAGCTTTCAAACCTCCCAAAATGATGCCAAAAATGTTCCTCTTTGGTCCTCTATATTGGAGAAAATCTGCTCTCTTATGAATGCCTTTTGGTTGCTATGATTGAATGTAGGCAAAATGGGCAGAAAGGATTAACTGATGAGCAAGAAATCCTCGCTGCATTGAAAGAGAACTGTGAAATGTTAAGATGAAGGAGATCTTACAAAAATTAATTAAAACTAGGCACAAAAGTTTGGTTGCCTGTATAAATAAAAAGAAAAAAAATGTGGAAGTAGGCCTGTGTGCTTTAAGAACAGAGTTATGACACAAGACAATTTTAAGTATGGCTCACAAACTATAGACGTAATTGGCAGAGAGTTTTTTTGGCAGAAGAGTTACTTAAAGCAAAGCGGTCACGACAGGACAGGCAGCAGCAGGGAGGTAAATGGCTGCCA
>NW_009705245.1:40236-43352 GCF_000703405.1 Apaloderma vittatum
ACGGCAAAGTTCATGGAAAGCACATGACATCTAACCCTGCAGCCTGCAAGACTGGAGACAGGAAATTTCAAGTCTGGTGGTGTAGAGACACTCCTAGGAACAACAGAGGCTGGAATCTAGGCAGCTTTCATGATGGTTCTGGAGAGGGTGATAAAGAGGATGTACCTCCCTGGGAACTGGAATTTTGCTTTTATCTTTCACATACTTGATTACATGGGCTATGTTCACATTACCTGCAGTGGTTTTGTTTCCGTTTCAGTTCAGATTTGCAGAGCTAAATGTTTTAAGCTGATTACAAACCTAGCGTCTGCAGATTGAGCCCGACCGCAAACCAGTTTCCACTCTCTCCTCTTTCTTGGATAGCAAACTGGGTTGCTATATGTGAGATTGCAAATCAAGTACTATGTGTATTTAGGAAAATTGAACTGGTCTATGGAACTGAGTCCTGCCTAAATACAGGTGCAAAGAATAGCCTTAGCTACCATCAAACCTCCTCAAAACTAGGATATGTAATTACCTACTTTTCCATATTCCAAGCAAAACAGAGTTTATCAGTGACAGTCACTCAGGTACAAATTTCACATCCGCAAGGCAAAGGCATTGTAGAGGTGATCATTAATTCATACATTGTGTATTGCTTAGAAACAATTTTATTTTAAAAGTCTCACGTCGTGCCATCCTAACCATTCTTTTAAAATCTAGAACCTGATAAAAATTAGCTTAATGACTTCAGAAAATTCCTTTTTTGTATTAAAACTGCTTCTGATGGAACTTAAATTTCCACCAAACATCTTTATTTGGATTGTTGTGACTCCAAGTATTGACAAACATTTCTAAGAACTGTGGATTCAGAGAAGATCAATGGAAACATTTGACTTTCTGACAAGTGGTCTATTTTACAATATTAAAATCACAACCTGGGATAACAAAGAGCTTATTATTGTTTAATTATTATGTGAGAAAGTAAGAGTCTTTTAAATAACAGAAATCCCAAAGGTTACAGGGAAAGAAGAAAACCCACAGTAAACAAAGATGTTCTTACAAACACTTAAACAGGTTCCTGTACACAGAAACAGCTGGTGGCAGCACGGCAACTGTTATTTTTAAATCAGACCCTTTTCATTTCTCGCATGCAATGAATTTATACTGCATTAGGTCACACCTTCTATGTGACACAATAAAGCTCTGCTGACTGCTCTTTACTCATGTGTAAATATGTTTTGCTCTAGAGTTTCTAAGCTGCTCCAATCATTGCCAGAGTAACTGCAGAAAGAAACTACCGTATCTACTTCAAGATGTCTATTTTATTTTAAGGCACTATTGACTTTCCAGCCCAGTACCTTCCTATTTCCTTAGAAGCTTGCAGGGTTTATGCCTGTAGTCCAGCTTGCACTAGAACTTGCAACACTGATCTATTAAGCAAATTTACTCCGTACAAGGCAGTGCAATAGCAGCAAAACATGATGCTTTGTAACCAGTTAAGGAGGGGAGAGAAAAGAAATCCTCACTTCAGATGTCTCTTACTGTGTTTATGTTCTTATATGAGTCAATTTTATCGCAATGCCCAAAGCAAAAGAGGTTGATTAATCCATTTGTTGAACAAAAACTCATTGTAAAGAGGCTGTACTGAAATCAGGACTACATTACTTCACCACTGCTATAAAGTGAGAATTGTACATACACAAGGACCATAAATGAATAGCAATGAATGAAACCAGAAGACAGAGCTCCACTAACACATTGTGGATGTTTGCAAATACCGCAAGTGAATGTGAAGGAAGAGTTGCCCATGACATTTTATGAGGAAGAGGATTTGGGCTTTGCACTAGCTACGAATTTCACAATTTAATACCATGCAGTAATGCAAAGGAACTCCAAAGCTCCTAAGCCGAAATACCTTACCACTGCAAATATGGGCAGAGAGAAAGTTAAAAGTACTTTTAAAATTGTGTATTAAATCCGTGAGGCATTTTAACATGGTTAAAATGCAAATTAATCACTATTTTCCTTACGTTCTTGAGAGTCTTGTGTTGTCATTTCAGACCTACTTTTGGTTGTGGCTGGATTTCATATTTCTTACTTCCTAGTCTGAACTTCTGGGCAGTGGTATTGTAAACTGTTGCATACATAATGTGCTTTATCCTGAAGATAACTGCTGATTCACCCTTCTGTATTTCTTAATGACCTGACAATTGAATAGTAAAATAAGTTAAAACTTCAAACTTTGCAAAAATATTTAGTTTTCAAAAGAAACCTAAGATCATTGTTATTCCAGATTAACCACTACACAAGTACAATTTCATATTTCAATACGAATTTTACACTTTTGACCTCTAAGGTCTACTAAAACAACTAAAATATACTACTATTTTAGAGGCTTTTGTGATAGAATTTATCTTTTGCCTTCCAGTTGAATGGAAAAAAAGTAAAAGATGCCAAAAATACTGCAACTATACAAACAGGCTTAATAATAATAATAAAATAATCAAGGGCGTTGCTCAGAAATCTGGAACTTACAAACATCCTTTAGCATAACATAGTCTGAGATTTAATATATGCCTGCCAGGAAGAAGCTGTTCCACACGAGAAGTCTGGCAGCTATACCATAAGTACAACATCAAATTGTGCAAGTGCCACACCTAACCTAAGTGGGCCAACGTTAAATTACAGGAGCAGCCAAGCAGAACCTTATCCTGCAGAACCTACACTTAGTTAAAATATTTTCCCCCCTGAAAAAAGCTGGACTAGTGCAACTCTCTTCCTACGACACGGCGACATATGTACGAATTCACATTGTAAACTTCTGCTTTTCAGAAGCTTATCTAACCATGGGAACATTCGATAGCGGCGTGTCGAAAACAGGTAACATCACCAGTAATTCAGAAGCCTATGTCATCCAACATTCACACTGCTTGATTTTCATTTCCTACTTCGCCTTTTCCTGCCGTTTACACAGAGATGCAGCGATCAGCATCTGCAAGAAGCTGCCGCGCTCGTCCCTTTAAACGCAAACGGCCACGGCGCCCTTCAGCAGATCAGCCAAAAAGCGGCCGAAGACAGAAAGCTCAGGGGAAAGCAAGGAGCCGAGCGGGAACTTGTGCGGCCGGACAAGGGCC
>NW_009705246.1:0-24408 GCF_000703405.1 Apaloderma vittatum
GGGCCTGGCCCAGCCCCTCAGCCAGGGGTGGGCTCGGCCTCACCCCAGACTGGAATTATGCGCAGCAGGAGCTAAAGCCACATGTAGCAACAGACATGAAATGAAGGCTAGGTTGTCCTAGGGTGCTAAGTGGCAAGAGAAAGTGAAATTAACAAACTTACCCCTAAATTACGAATTCTTCACCACTCCCTGCTGGTTTGCTTTAGTTAGCAACGCTGATCAATAGAACGTATCTAAGGACGTTTATTAACAACAAGCCCGAGCTGCAAAGTCCTGATCACGCTCAGAGCTTTCTACAGGTCCCTAATTGTAGGCTTATGCTTGCAGGGTTAAAGAAGGTGTGATTTTGACATACGCATTAACTTTCCTCTTCCATGCAGCTAATAGCTCTCCTACACCAAAGCTTCAGATACAAAAGCTAGCGAAAAACCCATAAAGCTTTTGCAACACCAAAGAGACAGGCATACTGCTCTGTTTACAATCTTTGGTTGACACGACCTGTGAGGCACTTACATATAATAAATGACAATTTGGTATTCTGAAGAAATTACTGAAAAGGATTTATAAGAGAGAATCTAGAGAAACAAAGTGTAAAAATATGTTGTAACATACCAGGGGGGCAAAATAAAAGCAATCAAAGGATTTGGGAGCTCAGCATAAACAGATAAGGCAAATATAAAGCTTAGCCAATTGCCTTTATAGGCTGTTAAGTGATGGGGGACAATATGAGCTGCTGGAAGAAAGACTGCACCTAAAGGTGGGCAGAGCCATTTCCAGTAAAGGCAGGCTCAGCTCTGCTCCAACTGTGCCCACCAAACCACGGCTCCTTGGCTCCAGCACAGAGTGCACAGTTCATGGCTAATAAACACATGGCTTTGAATCCCCACCATTCCATGGGTGTATTTAAAAGCAGAAACATGCAAACTCTGGATGGATTCCAGAGAAACATGACTAGCTGATCTGCACAAATGCAAATTTATACCTATGTATAAACACAGTCTCCCCTTACAACATTTTTCACCACATCCAAGAGTACATAAATTAAAACGTTAGACTAAATTAAAACATTCTCTTTCTTGCACTTCTCAGATAACATCCCATATAACCAGAAAAATAGCCCATGAAAGAACTTATCACCTACTCCTTGAAATGACTTTGTTAGGAAAAAGAAATTTAATCCCTTCATAATTAGCATTTTATTTGGGTCATTTAATTTAGGCAGTTTGTTATTCCCTTTCTCCTCTATATGATGACACATGCCATGGTGTTTCTCCACAGTAATGCTTTACAGAGTGATATAGTAATTATATTCACTTACCTTCTGATAAAGTTCAAACACAGAATGTCTGTCACTAGTTTCGCAAAGTATTTAGTCCCTGCAGTTGGTGGAAGTAGTTGAATTAATATTGATTTCAAACTTCTCACACAACTTGTTTCGGAAAATATCACAAGCATGCAAACTAACCATTTGCTTCTAAATTTTCACTTTCTTGCAGCAAGTTTGCTATTCTAGTCCTACTGACATCCCCGGGATTTCACTGGGAGAATTAACCATTGCTGGCATTATCCATTTTCCTGCAATGGAAGCAACAGCACTTCTGGAAGCAACAGCACTTCTGGAAGATTGTGTGTGACTGAAGGCATCACTGAAGCAGAGAAAACTGTGTTGCTGCTGTGCAGTATACAAATAAAAAAATTCTTCTAACAAGCTCTGAAGCATTACAAAGGAGAGCTGATTAATCTCGATAAACATTTAATATTTGTAAAGTATGGAAGGGAAGTTCATCACTATGAGAGAGAACAGCTTATATAAGACTGACAGAATAAAAGTAATTCATTCAGGTAGACAGGCGGAGTTACAATGGCTTAAGAGAGCGGGTCTCAGGTTTGCAAAAGGCAGAAGTGGATTTGGAGGAATAACAGATGAAAGGATGAACAGATGAGATGTAAATATTACAAAAAAAGTAAAACCAGAAAGTCCAATAATACAATAATCAACAGAGAACAAATCACTTGTCTGAAGTGAAAATATTCTGTCCCAAAAACATGACAGCTCCCCTCGAACATTGATTTACAACACAGACCTAACAAAGAAAAATAAATAAATCTGGGAAACAAAACAATCATTCAACCAAAATATAAGCCACAGGTTGAGTAGAAACACAAAAAACTTCTGAAAATCTTTTAAACAACGCCAAGGAGAGCTTCAGTCTTCTGAAATTGAATACTTAAGAGTGAAAATGAAAACAATCAACTTGCAACTTTAGCAAATGAGTTTCAAAACGGCAGTTTCTAGATTTAGTAGAGGTCTTCCCCTACTTCAGTTTATGACAGGAAGATTACTTTTTAAGTAAAAGATGAATCAACACTTAGATATGCTTTGGAGACCATTTAAGTCAGTAACTGGGATGAAAGTTTCACATCTAGCCATATATTACATGACTTAATATGTCAAAAAGTAAATTCCATTCAAAATATATTGGCTATATGGAATTCTATTTCTAGTTATTTTCCAACGGCATACTTGCTGGGTCATTAAAAACAGGAATAAAAAGATATCTTAAATTTTTAATGGAAAATATTTAAGCATCTGATTAGTCGCTGAGGGTGAAAAAAGGTACAAGTTTGCTTAGAAGATTTTAACCTTCACCAATGTGGGGGTTGTGGAATAAATTTAATGACTTTTCAGAAGACTAAAATTTGTGAATACAATTTCATGATGTAGTGTACTTCTACAGCAATTCGTTTTATTTTTTCATCTAATAACATCTGCCATGGTCCCTGTTTAAGTACTTGAGAGGTCCAAAAACATTCAACTACGTGGGGAATAACTACATCCAGTCCTAGTAACTCTTCTTGGATTTCATACAGTTAGCTTCTGGTTTTCCTCCCTTTAAAAGAAGGCTGCTTAAAAGAACCAGTAAATACAGAAAATGATTTTTAATGCATCTGTAAGGTATATTCTATTTACATGTAAACTATCAAATAGCTTTTTATTTCTGTTCTTACCCAAATCTCAGTCCTGTAATCAAACAAACTGAATGCATATTAGTTCACTCTTAGTTTCTGCCCACGGGAACTCAAGGCTTCCTCCCCACCACCAAAAAGAATCTGGGTGAGGTACAGAGCGTAGCTCAACAGAGACCCAGCCACCAGCAGGATACAGCAACCACATACAGCTCTACACTATTGTTCCAGCAGGTTTTCCACACCCAAATTCTCTGTTTGGGACATATGTGGAACCTAAAGAAGACTGACACGCTTGACCAGTAATTATAATTGCTTTCACTCACAAAACCTTTTTGAGAAAGATGGAAATTTGATCTGAAAGACTATTTCCTATTTTTAGCTATTAGAATTTTATATGCTATTCTTAAAGAGCACACTAGTAGTAACCGTGAGATAAAATAATTTTCTGGTTGCTATTATTTGTTTCACACATCATTTAACATTTACAAATATTCCCAAAAGCTAAATTATATTACATGTGAAACAACAGTTCATGTAGGAGGAGAAAGTCTAATGATTTATCACGTAGGAAAATATGAAAACAGGTAGATTTGCAGTATAGATGTCATATAAAGGATCAGAAAGGGATACCTTCACCTTCACCTCCAACCCCCAAATGATGAAGAGTAACATTTATTTTCTTTATGACCTCAAAACCACAATTTTTTTCAATTTCAACATTAAAGAGTTAAGCCAATTAGTATAAATATACAGGTAAATCTCAAATTTCTACTATTTCTAAATCAAACAATTTTATTTTAAATGCACTTTCTGGAAGAAGGATTTGGCACAGTATGAACCTTTGTTTTCCCTCGGTTCCCAACATGAAAAATACAATATTTTTCTGTGTGGTTTCAAGGATAAGCTCTGTTCAGCTTGAGGGTAACCTCTACTTTACACCAAAGGAGAAAAAGATTTATACCATTTATACCATTTCATCATGCTCTCCACTAGTAAAATCAGAGAGAGTTGATTATCCCTCAGTATCATTTTCTCCTTTGAAATTGAAGAGGAAGAACATAATACAAAGGAGACAACTGTGATATATTAATCAAAGGAGGGGCAAAATGGTATTTAGGGAGAAGAAAATAATTATGAGCTATAGTGAGCTAGATGTTAAAAAATAGAAACTGAAAGATCAACAGACATGTTACTCTAATATAAATACAGAATTATATAGTGGACTTTGACACACACAGTCTGACAATCCAGCTGTAGTGATAGCAAGAATACATTTTTTTCCACTCTGCCAGTATAGTTCGTAGTGGCAGTGCTAAGTAACATCAGCTAGTAATAGCTGCAGAAAAGTTGGCATCTTAATACTTTGCTACAAGTATAATCTAGTAAAGTGTATTTAAAAACATAAGTACAATAGAGGGCAAACCCACCTGGATATCAGTCACTCCCTGACAATTTAGAGTTTTATGATTTGATCCAAATTATTCATCCTTTACTTGGATTGAATATTTTTTCCCAAAAAATAACTCATGTAAAAGGTATCAATAAATCCATTTCCAGAATTCAAGACCATGCCATTTGCTTGTATGGAATTCAAATATTTGTATTTCAAAATGACAGCAAGGCACCCTGTGCAAGTTTCAATTTGCATATCTTACGTTACATGACCAAATCTTTGCAGCTACTTTCAGGTCTGCTGATACATAAAAGGCTGAAGTGGGGCACAGGATTTACACAGGTACTCTTCCAAGAATGCCCAGACAGATATGAAGGGTCAGAAAGATGTTTTCTTCCTTTACAGAAGACATTTATGTGGGATATAGAATGCTATCCAATATCTCTTCATGAAAATACTGCTTATATCTTACTTTTTTAACAAAATGCTTAACGAGAAGCTCAGATTTCCTCCTACTGACATTCACGGGCACCATCAGCTCCAACTGACACGGTATTAGGTTCGTTAGAAGGCTGAAACAATTTTAAAACAGATGTAAGAGACGTAACAATTTTAAATTTTTCATTGAGAATAAATAAATTGTTAATAAGTAAATCATTAATAAGTAAATAAGTGAATTATTAATAATAAGTAAATTGTTATTATTGTTAAATTTAAAATTTAAAACACATGTAACTAGCCAGACTGGTTATTTTGATGGCCACATCTAGGGTTTCTGAAGATCTGTACCATAAGATGTATGATACATTCCAAGCCATTCTCTCTCTAGTGATTTTAAAAAAAAAAAAAAAAAAGTTTTCCTGCCCTTATATCTGGAGATTATAAGTTTTTCCTGCATGGGAGCATTACAGAAACCTATTTATCTATGTCCCCCCAGGGAAAACCAGCTAGCCACAAACAGAAATAGTGGTTTAAAGGATTACATAACAGTACTCGCTATAGGCTATTCAACAGCTCTAAAACCCACAATGAAATCTCCTGATTTTCAGACTGCCTTTATTTAAAGACAAAGATTTTTTTTTTACCCCTTGGAAAGCACTGCATTATCCAGTAATGAGACACACAACTTCTGCAGGCACCAGGTAGCTTTGCTGTCTTTCTCCAAGACTTCATAGCTTGCTAAATCGATGGTGAAAAACTATCACCAGAAGCAATTAAAAAAAAAAAAGAAAAAAAAAAGCTCTGTTTTTTTCAATGTTAAATGCAAAGAAATCTCATCAAGAGGTTTCTGCATAAATACCAACTAGGGCTCCACTGTGTGAATTTTATAAAAATGAGCCAACGAAAGTATTTGTCTATCAGGGCATGAAGTGGGCATTTTAGCATTACTGTAGATTTCATTCTTAGAAATATTTGTTGACACTTTCTTTACATAATGTTACTCAGAAGTCAGAAGCAAGTCAGAGAAGTAGAAATGCTGTTTCCTATTTAGGCACAGATCATTTAAATGATATCTGATATATGATTTCTGTTTAAGGCACACTGGCCTCAAACCACATCTTAAATGCAATTTTAGTTAGACAAACATAAATTTTTTTCTAAGTCATCTCGTTTTACTTTAAGCAGTCATAAATTCTGGTTACTGCATAAATTCAAAAGTAAAAGACATTTGCAAATATATGTACTTATATTGTACCTAACTGTGAATGAAACTTTCGTTTAAATATTGAATATAATACAGTCAGGGGTTGATAGAGAATTTCAACTCTCTTTTAGACTTTAATTGCATTGCCTTCTGCCCCCAGTTTGAATTCTAAACTAGCTGGACATTTGGTTGGAACATTGTGAAGAACTTTCCCATTTTAAATTCATTTACAAATAACCCAAAGACATAATCTTTATAATTAAGTCTCCTAGCTGAAGATTGTTGCTATTTAAAGAGGAGTCATACCCACATAGAGAGCCTGCCTGCTCAAACCTTTGCCTAGAGTCACTCACGTCCATGTGAGGAGCAGGCTCCTGTATCAGGCACAGAAGCCTCAGCAATCTTTCTGCTACCCAATGTGCCAGTTTTAAACTGCATCATAAGTCATCTGCAGATTCCTGAAAATGTTTAATACCTACGCTGTCAACTGCAAAAGTTACCTGTACTGCATTGAACAACACTTTGCAAGAAAGCTACAGGAACATGGCAGTTAATTTCACCTTCAGATTTATTTGTTTTTAAATGGTAAGCAGTTAAAATTAATTTTGTTGCCTTTGGCACTAAAATCACTGTGCCACCAACATTTCCACCATCTCACCAGCTTTTAGTCCCAATGCTATTGTCTCATAGGATGATAACTAGAAGCTCCTATCTGGTATTTCCCTTCATGATAGCAAATCTCATTTTCTCTTTATTATCAGGAGGCCTTTTGGGCAACTTTTACCAATAGCATTTTTCCACTACACATGTATTATTTCATCCTTCATTTCTGCTCATATTTCTTCATACAGACAACTCGTAATTCTTACAGGAGTTATGCCTGATGTAGGCTCCAGTTAAACAGGAGTTTTCCTATTGGATCATATCCTATTCTAAGTGAAAACATTTAATTGTAGGATTACTGACTTCATGCATCATTATGAGAAGAGAGCCCTTGTACCTTATCCTTCTCAGAAAATCATCAGGCTTCATTTACTGGCTAAGATTTACATCATTCTCTTCAGCCAGTATGTATCATTTCATTAACTGGACATAGTGGCTGATACACCAGAAGGTTGTGCTGTCATCCAGAAGGACCTGGAGAAACAGGCTGACAGGAACCTCAAAAAGTTCAACAAAGGAAAGTGTGGAGTCCTGAGCTTGGGGAAGAACAACCTCATGCACCAGTATATGCTAAGGGATGCCTATCTGGAAAGCTGCTTGGCAGAAAAAGGACTGGTAGTCTGTGTGGAAGTTGAACTTCTACAGCATAAAGCTGGACAGTTAAACCACATAGAGGCGTCTTCATTTGGTCACATTTCTGATTGTTACACTATTGTTAATAGTTTTGAAGAGAATCAAGTAGTAAAGTAGTTAAGCAAAAATATTTAACTACTAGAGACTTAGGTTTTAGTCTCACAAGCGGTTTTCACCCAGCCCTTTGTTTTTTACCTATTAACAACTTTAATATACACTTATCTGACCCTAGACAAACTGGCTTTCAGCTTTATGTACAAACTAAAGTCTATTCTGTCCTTTAGCTTTACCCAGAACCTGTGTGCAGATACAAGAGACGTGGTGAATGCCTTAGCACTGTCCTAACTACCCTTTCCAAAGACAAGACATTTTCTCACGGTTAATCCAGCTGCACATGAACAAATCCCAGAGCATGTCAGCACAAGGCAGGAGGGGTTTGCTCCCCTGGGCACACATGTACATTGGTTTGGTGACAGTAACACAGAGAAGGCCTTGCTGTGGGAATAGTTATACTCAGGTTAGGCTAAGTGGAACACTGTGATCCCAGTACTAATTAGCTCAGATGAGTTTGCAATGGAGATATTCCCGATAGAGATGCTCACACTACCAGTATCTTCTCATGTGGTTTTTATATTTCCTCTCTGGGACTAATCGGTGGCCAATGGTTGCAAAACTAATTCTGACTGCTAAGGATGAAGCATTACCAAACATAAATACATGAATGAAATTACATTAGGGAACAGAATTTGAATGGAAAAAATGATAAAAATACTAGCTTTTCACCTCTGGCTACGAAGGAGAACAGAATATATAAGCAAAGGAATATGAAAATTCACTACGAAGAACAGAGGGGCCAGGAAGCACCTGTGCTGTGCATTGAAAGGGACATCATAGGCGGTACATATAAAATTGCTTTTCTGTCCTAAGATATGACAAGACTATTCTAGTGAAGCTGCTACTAGAAAATGTCTGTTATCTATGTAGCCTTTTAGGGTTGAAACCCTCTTGTCCTTCGAGTCATATTACATGATTAAAATGCAAAAGAAAAGCACTGAAGTAACCAACTGAGTTTTGTATCGGAGTTTGTCTGCTTCCCTTTGACAAAAACGAAGAAAATGAAAGTGGCTTAGTAGTACAATCAATGGGAGACATTACGGACACTGCCATTCTTTGAGAGGCATCCTATTTTGCTTTATAATTTTGCTCTCCATCCATCACATCAACTGGGGAGATGATTCCTGGCATTTACCTACAGGACATTGTGTCAAATCCATATGGCAGTCAGCTGCAAGCACAATCTCCTTTCATTATCTCATTTCCCTAAAAACCCGTACAGGCTCTCAGCTCAACAAGAAATGCATCCAGTCACAGGGCTTGGACCCTTCAACCAGAAACCTCAGGTGTGCTAAACAAACGAGGCCTCCACTAAATCTAACTATACAGGAAAGCAGGTGTGGAAGATGAACTTGCTTATGCTGCCCAAACACATATAGTTTCCAGTATAAAGGCAAAAATCTGGCACCGTCTGATATCAATTATTTTGGTAGCTTGCACTTACCTTATCTTAGAATTTCCTCTTCTGATAAAAACACGTAACTCTCCACCTTTCATTTCAAATTCTATCAAGATGCTGCTTTTTCCATTGACATCTTGCTTGTAGGTCCCTTGCCAAAAAAATGTCATGTTCAGCTTCCAGCGCTACTTGATTTCTTCCTGCTTACTCAGCTACCATATACTATCCCTGCTGACTTTGCAGCTTTAGAGGTACTAAGGCAGTATCCTTTGAAATTACAGAACAAGGCTTATAACACCTTTTCTGAAGCTCCACTTCTATGAAGCTCGTATCACCACTCCACATCTACTCACTCTTATATTCATTTTCTTATTACTGGATTTTTAATCCACTGTTTCCTTAGGTGAGTCTGATTCAATACTGCAATCTAACAGCTCTGTGCCAGCATGTCTCTATTTTTTCACTAATCATTTCAATGAAGTCACATAAGGAAGGACTTTATTTTGAAAAGATAGAAGACAGTGGTTCAATCTAGTTAAAAGATGAATCATTCTGCTTGTAAGTGTTTGCCTTAAATCTTCTCCTTTGTTTGCAATTTCTTCAAGTGCGTACTTTTTTTTTTTTACTTTCTATGTTCTTTCTTCCATTTTGGAAGATGGAATTTCATGTACAAAGAATAGAAAAAGAAAGAGCCACAGGGCTACTAGGACTTTTATCAGATAGAAATGAAGACTTTCCTTCCACTGTCTTGTACAGAGACTACACTAAAGTTTTGCTTTCAATGTGACAAACTCACAGCAGTTGCACAATGTCCCATCAGATAATAAAATGTTAGTTTACACAGTGAGGGAGGGTGTTATGAGAAAGAGGACAATATTACAAGTAAGACTCCACAGCAACCTGAAAAGCCTATTTAGATTTCACAAATTAGGACCCAACTATAACAGCACATAAAAGAGATTTCTTGGTCAATGTCAAAAATTTTCTGCAGAATTACTCAGTAGATGGCATTATTCCCACAGAAATTACACTGAAACACTACGAGGGCATCAGGAAACTCAAAACTGTTGGAAGTGTGATCGTTCAGGTTATGTAGGCAACCAACAACCAAGACTCCAAGATAAGCCTTGCTGACTTTAGTAGCCTTACTGATCTAACTGGGACTGGTCAACGCAGTTCCTTAGGTGCATCATCAGGTTGACTAGAACGCCCACGCTTCAATCATCTGTGACCACTACAGATATAAAATTTTATCTAAGAGAAATATTTTAAATATGAAGTGAAAAAAAAGTACCAAACAAGAAATACTTGCTTTTTGTACACATTTAATTCCTATGTAGTAATGCTCTTATAATTTAAGTGTATGTTGCATTTTTCATATTCACAGTTCCAACCAAAACCAAAAATATTACAAAGTAGTATTGAAGTAGCATAGTCAGATGTTTACATCATTCTGACCAAAACTGAAAAAAATCCTTATTTCTCATACATTTATCAACATTCAAGGGTTACAGTTTGCTAAAACAGTTCATACTTAAAAAGTCATCTGAAGGGCTGATGACTGTAAGACATATTTGTTATAATCTACGTAGACATCTACAGAAATTTTGAAAAACGTACATCTTAACATAGTACGGAGTGAAACAGTGCAATGAGATAGTATACTTCAATGCAAACAGTAGAAATTTAAACAAAGCAACCGTGAAGATGTTAATCCAAAGCACAGATCTGGGCTTAGATTCCCTCTGCACTAATTTACTACTTTAAGGTAATTATTCTACATTCTAAACCTCCTATTACAGCATCAATAATGAAAGAATAAAAAGTGCAAACCAGTTGTTTATTCTGAAGACATGAACACCTGCTTTAGAATTAGTCTTACAAGTCTCACCTGGAATAACATTGCCTTCAACTAGTGCATATAGTTAAGAGTGAGTCATTTTAAGAGTGATTGTAAGCACTCCAGTAGCTAATAGGGAAATAAGACTAACTCTCCATTTTGAAGGACAGATTTTACGTCCATAGAACCCAGATGCAGAAACAGATTGCTATTTGATGACCACAGTTCATCACAGCTAGGAATGAGAACATATGCCAAATATCGGAAAAGCACTGCCATGGTTTTACACCATAATGAGTCTTTAAAAAGATTACATGGTCATTCCAAGTCTACCAAAAGACAGTGGCACATTGCCACTGAAGAATGGGACCACTGTACGGAAAAAACATGTATTATTGTTCTAATTAGATGAAGATGTGACTTGAATAAAAGCCTTCTTAGCACATTGCACTGTTTTAAAGAGTGCGCTAGCTCCCTCCACTTCCTGATTATTATTAAATGGGTATATCACAGAGCTTGATCTCGGTAGACCTTGACCAAATTAAGTAAGAGGTCTTACTCCAAGCACAGTGATTACAACAAATATCTTTGTTATGTACTTGATATCAGAGCACTGGTAAAGCCATTCTTCAAATTTTCAATCACTGCTAAAACATTTTCTCCCAAATATTTTAGGATTTCAGGGAAATTTCTAGACACTTTCAAGGTCAGGTTGGATGGAGCTCTGAGCAACCTGATCTAGTTAAAGATGTCCCTGCTCACTGCAAGGGCATTGAACTAGAACACATTTGAAGGTCCCTTCCAACCCAAAGCATTCTATAATTCTCTTTTTTTTTTTTTTAATGAGACCTAACAACTCCTTCCAGAAAAAGTATATATACATTAATTTGTATTTCACTAGTTTTTCCCTTCCTTCAGATATCACTATGTGCACCCATCTGGGAGATGTCCTCAGGAAGGTATGCAAGTGAGGCAGGAAAAAGTTGAGCAGTCTGATTTACTGCAGAACTCCCAATATACTTTTAAGGAAAGAACGGAAGCGCAGATACAGTCTTAGCTGCCCTATTTATCAAAGGACAATCATTGTTTAGAGCCTGTGCAAATAAGTGCAAAAGGAAAACGTAACTACCCCTAAGACAGCAGTACCCAAGGAACTGGACTTGTTTTTCATTCATCCATAAAGCAGGACTGGATTCCTGGGAAGAAACTCCACAAAATAAAAGGGAATTTAGAAATTTCAGACCCGGAGTAAGAAATACTGCCTTCTCAGAGAGCAACACAGGTTCTTCCATCTGACCTCAATTCATCTTGCTATGAAATTTGCAAGGGGTAAGCATTTTAAATCTGCAAATACATCTCCGCTCTATCCTTCTGCTGATTATTTCTCTAAGGGAAAAATGTGACTGCTGTTGAGGTAAGCATTAAAGCCAATGTTAATAGTTTAATTTTTATGTACTGTTCAGGATCCAGAGGCAGTTACAGATTTGAGTGTTATCACCAATTGAGCAATTCTATTAACCTTTATACCCAGACTTTTGCATAAAGCAGTACTAACACAGCTGAGGGACAATAAGAGAAGTGAAATCAGTAGAACAGTAGCACTAAAGGCATATTCAGAAAAAATTTCTTAGAGCTTAACTCGAGTAAGTTTCATAAAGAAATGTGCATTTTAACATCATATCCATTCTGTTTTGCTTTCCTATGTTTGTTGATTTTGCTTTGGTTCCCCCTTTTCCCCTTGCCAACAGCTATCCTTAAAAATGAAGGTCCCCAATTTAACTAGAGATTTACTAATACAAAGAAGCATCCATATTTTAAGGCACATTTTGCTTTTTTTTTTTCTGCAAAGATTTTTTTAACACGATGTTTAGTTTCGTCACTTGTGGACAAATCTCACAGCTAAAGCTTTCAGAGCTGCCTTTCTCACACTCAAACCTAGATGAAACTGAGTGAAAACAGCCAAAAAATTAATCTGTAAACCACTACACAAAAGTAAAATCCTGAGAGGTGGTGGAGGCCCCATCCGTGGAGACATTCAAGGTCAGGCCTGCTGGGGCTCTGAGCAACCTGATCTAGTTCAAGATGTCACTGCTCACTGCCGGGGGGTCGGACTACATGACCTCTAAAGGTCCTTTCCAACCCAGCGCATTCTATGACTTCTTTGCAGTAAGTAAATCAGGAAATTGGAAGATATATTTTTCACACTTAAACAGATAAAAAACCCTAAATGTGGTATCGAGAGAAGAAAGTAGAAATTCTTTACTCGTTATTTGTGGAAAATCTAAGCACTTTACACTCTGCTGTCATGTTAATCCTGATGAGAAAGAAATCAACCCTATTTCTTATGCACACTGCAAAACGCAACTTCAGTCTAAGCTGTATTTGTATATAGAGATTTGCTCTTTACTCCTTCATGTGCCGTAGCACTGCTATGGGTTAACCCCACTTCCCATTAGCAGGCAGACGTCTAGTCACTGCCAGAACAGCAGGGCTGGATTTGATAGGCTGAGGCCAGTCCTATGAGCTTCAACAAGGCCAAGCACCCGGTCCTGCACTTGGGTCACGACTCCCAGCAACAGTACAGGTTTGGGGAAGAGTGGCTGGAAAGATGCCTGGCAGAAAGGGACTTTGAGGTGTTGGTGGACAGCCAGCTGAACATGAGCCAGCAGTGTGCCCAGGTGGCCAAGAAGGTCAAGGGCATCCTGGCCTGTATCAGAAATAGTGTGGCCAGCAGGACTAGAGAAGCAATTGTCCTCCTATACTCTGCATTAGAGAGGCCTCACCTCGAGTATTGTGTCAGTTTTGGGTGCCACAGCATAAGAGAGACATTTAAGAGCCAGAGCGGGTCCAGAGAAGGGCAACGAAGCTGGCAAAGGGTCTCGAGAATAAGTCTTACGACAAGCAGCTGAGGGACTTGGGGTTGTTTAGTCTGAAGAAAAAGAGGCTGAGTGGAGACCTTGTTGCTTTCTACAACTACCTGAAAAGAGGTTGTAGAGAGGTGGGTGCCAGTCTCTTCTCACAAGATACGATCAACAGGAGAAGAGGAAATGGCTTCAAGTTACGCCAGGCGAGGTTTAGGTTAGACATTAGAAAAAACTTCTCTACTGAAGGGGCTATCACAGACTGAAACAGGTTGTGCGGACAAGCAGTTGAATCGCCATCCTTGGATGTATTTAAAAGTCACCTACATGTGGTGCTCAGGGACATGACTTAGAAGTAGGCCTCGTAGAGTTAGAGAACTTGATGAACTTAAATCTCTTTTCCAACTAAAACAATTCGATGATTCTACGTGTAGTTGCTACTTGTGAAGACAAATGTCATAATTCTGAGCTTATCACCCTCCTCCTTTCTCCCAGCTTTTACTGCTGAGCACAACATCATATGGTCTGGGATATCTTTTGGGGTCAGTTGAGGTCAGCTGTCCCAGCTGTGTCCCCTCCCAGCTTCTTGTGCGTCTCCAGCCTACTCCATGGTGGGGTACCCCGAGAAACAGAAAAGACACTATTTGTCATATTAATATCCCTGAGTTAAGAACCCTGCTTTGATCACCAATCCAAAACATGGCATCATTGCAGCTGCTATGAGGGACATTATCCAAGCCACTGCCAGTACAAGTACCCTTTCTATTGCAGGGAATTAAAAAATTTTCACCAAAGTAGTTTCAGAGTAGTTAATAGAACTCACGCTATTGACAGAAGAACCATCTGAAAGGATAAGGGATAGTTTCTCACACTTTAATTGATTAGTAATTCAATTTGCTTTCACTGTAGCCATTAGCAGCCAGCACACTTCAGGGCACTGTCAGGCTCTTCCAGTCCTACTGCTGTGGGGTTGGCTTTGAATGGCTTAGAGAGGAGATCAAAGGCAGATCAAGCTCAGTCCCTCAGCCCAACTCCCTACAAGGTTACACTGCTGTCTCCCTGGCCACACACAATTTTTTGGTTCTTAATTCTCTGCTGACCATAGTAATGCAAACTGAAAAAAGAGGGAAGATTTTTTTTGTTGGACCTGTAAGAAGAACAGCTACTGTTGAGAGTTCCCTTCTCAGATAAAGCATGCAGGGGAGGAAGTAAACATAGACAGGGATTTTTTCACCTGTTGTCTTGGCTGGTAGCTTTCAGCTCATTGTTTCTTTATACCATGTTTTTGCCCCTTAAAACAAAAGAATAAAAAACCCTGTCTACATGCTGAAGAGAAGAGCATGCTTGTAGGATTATTCAGAGAAATAGTAATTTTCTGACATTTGATGCAATACGGTTGAGAGGCAGCGATTTGTTTACAAGGTGAAATACATATAATGCATATTGTGATCAACAGTGGTAACAAGTTCTTTGTAGAATGAATTATGATCTGAGGAATAAAAATACAGCATAAAGGATGGGGTGCCAGAAGAGGCTTTGAAAGTACAGGCAAAGAATCAGGGCTTAAACAACCGATTGATGACTAATTACCAGTGATTAAAGGAATGCATCCTTGAGAAGTGGAGCTTGTTTGAGGTGTAAAAAGGGAATAAGGTAAAAACAGAGGGGGAAAAAAACCCCTAAAACACAGCCCCCCCCAAACTGGTATTCATTCATTAAGGAGGTCCAGGAACAACAGAACAGCTGAACTGGAAAGGAGGCTCTTATTTTCCACTGGAGGTGGAAAACACCCGAGACTACTATAGTACCTGTGGGCCTCCCCCTTACACCCCCAGGCAGCATAGGCACCTACTGCTGGGGACGGATTGCTGCTCATCCACGCTGAGCTACTGCTACACAGATCCATACATAGCTTACCCAAAGCAGGAGAAGCAATGACAGCCATTATGAAAAGGCACAAGAGCGAGCATCAATAGGTAGTTGTAATCTGTGTATAATATACGCATACTTGAACTAGCAATATGGAAGTTAACCAGTAAACGTTAGTTAAAGAAACTGCATGGGTTGGAAAATTACTATCCTCCATAAATATCTTTTGGGTTGACCACTACATTGGAACCTCTTGTACTTCACAAATAGTTGTTATTCTAAAGCATTGTACTCATCAAATAGAAATTCCTCCAAAAAAGGACAGCTGGGGGACAGCCCTGCTTCCCCAAAGCCATTCAGTCAAGGATCAGCATCCAGAGCATATCATTTCAATCCTCAGCCATTATTAACTGAAAGAGGAAAAGTGGATTTCTTGAACCCTATGGCCTATGCCAAGCATTGCTGACTAAACAGACAGACAGACAGATAGCAAATAGAAATACCACCAGAGAAAACTCATGCCTGCTAGCTCCTATTCTATTTCAAACAATGAACAATACAAACAATATTAATAAATGGGGGGAGGGAGTAGAATTTATCATCTTGAATTGCTTGATCAAAGCCTTAAATCTTATGACAGCCAATTTCCTAGATTTTCCACACCACTTCACAATTATTTTTACTCCTTCTCTTGTGTGCATATAAATTGCCCATGTTTTCAGCAAGAGCTTTGAATGAGCACACAGGACAGAAGTACTAAAGCTTGGATCCCAAAACTGTCAGAATTTTTGTGTTGATAGCTACATTTAAACTCCATCTCAACTTTTACTTCCATTTATCTGTAATGACATGCTTAAAAATTATATCTTTTTTTATTGCATGATTTTCCACCTGACCCCATTTTTCTCTTTGGATTTTTTTGGTATGAGACAAGGCTTTTAATAAAGCCTCCTTCATAAAAAAACCCACCTGAACTTGAATTTAAATACACTTAGTCATCAAGTTTTATTAAAACACATAAAGACAATTAAATTATTAAATGCAAAATATTTAAAATTTATTTTACTGAGGTAATATAAAAGATAGTGCAATGAGAAGACTGATCTAAGTGAACTGCCCCAACAGCAAAAGATCTGATTCACATAGAGTTTAATATTTATAAAAGTGTTTTAATACATTAATACAGCCATGTGAGATACGGAAACATCCTCGGTATGTTCAGGTATGGATACAGCACTTTAACAGATGGGCAAAACATACAGAAGTCCTTAAACGTGTTTTTTGCTTCTTTGCACTTATTTTCACATTTGTGATTGCTTTCAAAAGACAGTAAAAATTTAAGTTAGAAAAATACCACAGTAACATCACAACATTTTCATGTGATTTCCTCCAACTTCTACTTAATCCCTTCTTTTTCTTGCTTTAAGATGAATAATCTTGTCTTCTAAGTCTTCTGCATCTTCTAATTCCTAAGTTTATTAGGAAACTCTCTAATTGCATTTCCACGTCTTTCTTAAAACTGCTCATCACAACGACTTAAGACTTCTTTCTTTTTTTTAATTGAATCTCAGAAGTCCAATTCCATGTGGCCACATATTCTGTTGACCCTATCAGCTGCCTCTGAAGTGAGGCCCCTTATTCTCCTGCCCTCCCTCAGCTTCCTTGGTGTCTCCTACAAAACATAACTTCAGATACTAACCAGTGAGTTAGTTCTCTGCTTTCTAAACTCTCTCCTATCCAAATGACAGTATTGGTAAGGGCCCAAATGTTATGGAGAGATGGTAGTTATAGACATTCCAAAGTAGGGAAAATTTTATGAGGTAAGGATTTACACGCTTGGCCAAATATGCCTCTAAAACTCAAAATATTTGACAAACCTGCTCTATATGCCTTTTTTTGGTCTAATCTAGTCATAGTTTAAAAGGATAAGCTAATAAAACAAACTTTAAGAACAACAAAGTAGCTGAAGAACAGTTTCTGGTTTTTAGCATATTACCAGTGGACATTTTGGCTCCTGTAATCTCTCTATTTTGCACTGTACTATTGTGTAACGCAAAGATTCAACCCTTGATACCACAGCAAGTTGTAGCCAGGATATCACTCATAAATTACTCCCAGTCTCACCCTATTCCAATCTACACAAAGAAAAATGGAGCTAGAAATCAAGAAAAGAACTGTCCTCTTAGTTATCCAAGACATACCACCAAAATAAAATCATCTTAACAACTCAAAACTGTAATGTGATCTGTAGATCGCACTAAAGTTGAATTTGCTTTAAAGTACCTAATTGACATTTGGATTTAAGGTTCTGGAGTGTGTGGTTTTTGAGGTGGGTTTTCTGCAAGTGAAATCACTGTGGCCCTGCCATGCTTTTCAGATCTTTAACACTCTGTCTCTGGCTTGAAGTCACACAGCAGTAGCACAAATCAACTGAATTATCACAGCTACATACTTCCTGCCAGCAGCCATTACACAAAAGGATTCCATTTTCCCTCTTTGTTTTTGTACTTCAGAGAAGTCACTGTCCATCACTTCACTTTGCTCCAGACAATTCAGAGAATCACAGTGGGCAGAGTTTTGCAATTTTTCTATTAAAGCACACCAATCTATATTTTGAATTTATTTCTCCACAGGAAAACATTTTTCTTGGAGCATTTCAAACCTATTTGGTCAGCTGAACAAAACTTAAGTTTCGTATTTCTGTAGCTGTGATAGCAGGATAAACAGCTGGCAGGCAACTAAAACAAGTACCTGCTAAAAGAGAATATTGTTTTCATTCTTTTTCAGTTTGCTTCATAGTTAACAGCTTTATGGGGTTTTTTGGCTGCTGCAAGAGCAGAGAGTGAAGATACACAATCTCTTAAAAATAGCCAGACAAAAAGCACCTTAAGATGAAAAGTATCCAGCTCTAAATTTTGGTTTTGAGGACTTCTTTATTCAAACTCACACAGATGGTACTTCACTTCTGTAAATATCTTTCTGCTCTCACTCATTTGAGAGATTATTTCCAGAATCCAACTGTAAGTCATCAAGTTACCCCAGTTTAGTTATCTCCTATACTAAATATTAAAATTACTAATTCCTCTATAAATAAATATTAATTAGCAGAAATTATTGTTATGTACTACAGCCTTGAAGTGCACAATCTGTGAGCACTCTCATGATTAGTTAGCACAGTTACACTGACTACTAACTTCCAAAGCCTGGTATCTTGCTTGCAACCATTGGACAGACTACCTGATTTGGGGTGCCATCACATCAGCGAACCCTCATTATAATAGGTGGAAGAACATAACATTTTTAAGAGAATTGAGTTCCTCAGGGAATAGAATTGTGTTGTCAATCATTAATTTCTGCATAGCTGTTAAAAATCCACCTAAAACCCTCCCCTCAAATAGTCATATTCCAAACTGCAGCTGGAAAAAAATATTGTTAAATTACTTCACTGAATCATTTAACTTATGACCCTCTATTACAAAAAAAATCTCTAGAATAGGTCTTCAAACCTGTTTGCCCAGTCCTACCCCACAAAGTGGTATTGCTAGGGAAACTGTTTAAACTTCTGAAAGGAAAAGATACGACCTCCCAACATAGCGGTGCTTAACTTGGACTTTGTTTGAAGCACTTCTCTGTTCACAGTCCACGCTGAAGGTCTTCACTAATGGGTATAAACCACTCATTAATCAGCCACAGAGCATGAATGAGCAGTCACAAGAAACTGATTTTTAAGTAAATTAAACAGTCCACAAGAAAACAGAAAGCCCGCAAATCAATTCTGCATTGTATTTACAAGCTGGAGTGTCAATCAAGCCATCAGCAACACATGTTACTACAAAGACTACCTGATTTATCTATCATACCCAACTTATCTATCATAGAATCATAGAATGCTTTGGGTTGGAACGGATCTTTAAAGGTCATCCAGTCCCACCTCGCTGCAGTTTAAATAGATCAGACTGCTCAGAACCTCATCCAACCTGACCTTGAACATTTCCAGGAATATCAACTGGAAAACAGTGTGCGAAGAGGCAGCAAGATCATCAGGGACACAGAAGGGTTTTATCACATGAAAAAGGCTAAAATACCTCAATTAGCTTACCAAATAGTGTGTGAGCAATAGCTCGCATACAGAGGAACAGGAAGGAAAATAAACTGTAGTGATCCATAAAAAAGGCATTCAAGCCTTTGACTAATACTTTTACAAATATTTTATCTTGAAATCTCTAGGAGAAGTGCTGGTCATTATCAGCCATTAGGCATTCTGAGATATACATCCAACTGAAGTGAAAGGGAAAAGGAAATATTTTTTAAATAGAGCTTGTTATATGTGCTTTCAAATGATGATCCAGTAACCTGTAGTGTATAAAATGAAATAACTAAAAAAACCCTAGAAGCCCTAAATTTAAGCTTTTGTCCCAAACTTTGTTACTATTAGAGTGCTTTTTTGTAAGAGTTGCAAATATATCCTTTTTCCCTACCTTAGCATGGAGTGTAAACAACTAATCCCAACAAGGTAATTCTAATTAGCCCACAGCTAACTTCAGTGTTTCATCTTCCACAAACACGAGGAGCTGTGAGTGGCATCTCTAACTGTCTAACACCTAATTAAGCAGGCATAAGTCTGTTAGAACCTATGCAAGATGGTAATTCACTTGGAAGAAAAGATTATCTGAAGTGTTTAATGCCATTTCACCGTATTAAGAGATTAGGTGCCTTTGTTTCTCATTTTCACCAGGTGGAAGCTGAGCCTAACCATAATCTTTACTTTGATACTTAACATACACTCACACAAATCCAGATCTTCTTTCGAAAGACTTGAGGATTTGCCATAACTATGGCTCATTACAATTTTCTTATTATGTACAGTTCACACTAGCCCAGCTGAAATAAAACATAAGATTTACAGATTATTGCTAAAATACTGGTAACATATGCTGACAAATACTAATACGTAAGCATAGAAAATGGCAACACCAGTTCTCATTGTACAGCTAGATTCCTGTAAGACAAGTTTCTGAATTTATTCAGCATCAAGATGTACAAACTCCAAACAGCACAAAGTTTACTTGCCAATCAATATCGGCTCAAGGAAAGTCTGCAAGAGGTAACGTATTAATATTTCTGTTTCTTCTTGCATCCTTTGAGAAATTTTAGGACAAATGTTAGGATTCTGACAGAAGGAATAAAAAATTTTCCTAAGATCATTAAACAATATAAGAAACAGTAAGTTTATGAGCTAACTCAAAAATAAGCTTTGGAAGATAACCATATGCAATGTAATCTGCCTGTTTAGTCAGCTCTTTGCTAAGTGACAAAAAGAAAACATTTTATGAACTTTCAGTTTCCTTCACTTATTACAGTTTCATTTTAAGAAGAAAATCCTTATTAGATGCTTCATCGCACTTAAAAGGAAAGTTACCTCACCCATGTGAATGACTGCAGTAGTGAATCCATGCACTAAAAATAAAAGCATTGATTTCCTTATTTTTAATTCTGATTTAAGAAAAGGAAAAATCAAGGTTCATCATTCTTTGAGGGAGAAAATTACCCAGTGTCATCACTGGTTGGTATTTAACCCACAACTCAATAAATCTTAATATTAGAAGTCAATACCGGCTCATTGACGGGATTCTGCAATTCTGAATGATGATTCCACTCTTTCTGTACCTCCTTCATGAAATACAGATTGCCCTTGACCTACAGGCTTCTCGTGCATAACTTAAGCACCAATTCAACATGCAATTAAATGCAAGTCTAATATTTAAAAAAGTGGATGAAGCACTTGCTATGTAAAATGCTGTCACTTATTTGCCAAATCATGGCCTCAGTTCTGTTTCTGTTTGGAGGCAGTGGTAGCTCGCAACATGTGATTTATAGTCACAGAATCATAGACAATACGACCATATGTACATAATGCAGTAACAGTAATGAATGATTAAACTGCTAAAAGTTTCTGAAAGAAAAATAGTTGTGTGATCTAATTTATCACTGCATCAGTGATTACTCTCATAAGTATTTACAAGAGTTTGTAGCAAAAGTGAATCATCACACATCCTGCGGCAGTATTTTATATTCACTGCAAAAGCCTGTAGACTGTGGAGCCATGAATATCACTGGCAATTTGACTGTGTTTTAACCCTGCTGATTAAAGCAATCAGTAAACTGAATTTTGCTGGCCCACCAGGTTTTCATGTTTGCTGATGTACCTCCTAAGCCCAAAGGGAAACCTGGTAGTACTTTTCAGCATAATGCTTTAACCCTTATTAACGCACATGCAGGAATTACTTGCGGCATGGATTATCATTATTTATATTTATATTATTTATTTATATTATTTATATGAATCTACACCACTTCCTCAGGTATTCCACAGAGAGACTGAAGCTCCAGATTCTTTTCCCAGACTGAGATTTCTTGGGTTCTTTTAAATGACAATTATGTAAAGAGAAAGAAAACTAAAATCTGCAAGGGAGGGAGTGATATCCCAGTTATTGCTTAAGAGTAAGATTATCATGAAGAAAGGATGTTGGATTCCTACTTTCTTTAAAATAGACAGCATTTTCAATTGCCCTGCCAAAGCTATTAGCAAGAGGTAATCAATCCATAAATTAATGGAATACATCTTGTAGGATTAACTCCACTTACACTGCCATGCTTGAATTTGTTGTCCTTAAATAACTTAATTAGACAGTAGGTACCAGAAGTTCAGTCACTGCTAATTAGTTTATTGGCTAGTAATAAACATTAACAGTAACATACATCTCAATCTAGTGTTTCAAATTTGGCATTTTATCTAACTCTTTCCCAAATCTATAGCTCTGCAGATGAATTCTTTCCTTCCCTTCCCCATGTTTACATTTACAGAAACTAAAGAGAGTATACACTTCATAGGTTTCTGTCTATGTGAGTTAAAAAAAAAGAAAGGGAAGAGAAAACAAATACCTCCCCCTTGTCTTGAGGTTAGAAGGAATCCAATCCTGGTTCTCCTTGAGCATGCAGCACAGCAACAGGGCCTGCTGGGAGGACGAGCTCTGAATCTCACAGCTCCTCTCCTTCCACAGCACCACAGTTACAGGGATCCAAAGGAGGGTAACAGCTGCTCATCCACTCTCCCCTTTTAGGGAAAAGCAAAACTGCACCAGCAGAGCAACACTTCTTGCCAGGGTCCAAAGAGATAGATCTACACATATGTGTATTTGGATGGATGTAAAAAAGCCCATCCATCACCTTTGTTCATTTTGGCTCTCCCCAGAAGCACAGACAAGCTGGCTCATTGAGACTAAGAGGAAGCCTGCTCTCCCAGCTGCATGCTGCAGTAAATTCCCACCTCCCTGCTTCAACTTCTCTGGTTATTACAAAGCCAGTCTCTAACACCTCTTGTTTTGGTAAAAGCTTTTCACCCATATCTTTGTCCTTACCCTTTCCCTGTGTGCTAAGGCCATTCAATAACTCTTCACTACTTGATGGTAACTTGAATGCCAGTTCCTATTTAACAACACTGTTCTCAAGTCACGTGCATGTAGGCTGTGCATTTGTTTTAAGGGAAAAAAATAATGAAAGAATTAAGTGGGCCAGGTGATACTGAGGTTTCTTCCTTGCTTTAAATGGCACTAAAACTAATAGAACAGTGTAGATACTGCATGAACATAAACAAACAAAATAGATACACAAGATATAATGTCCTCTAGGAAGGAGGTGGTTTTGCATCTGTGCCATAATGGCCAGAGAATTTTTTATGGAATGACTTAAGGCCATGAAGATAATTAAAGCACTGGGAGCGCCTCACATACAGGGAGAGGCTGAGAGAGCTGGAATTGCTTAGCATCAGAAAGAGGGATCTCAATGTATTTCAATACTTGAGAAAGAAATCTCATTGATACCTAGTGAAAGGACAAGAGCTAACAGGCACAAACTGACATAACCAACAACTGCATCTAAACATTATTAAAAACCAAAAATGAAAAAAAATAAACCTCCATACCTTTTGCTGTGACTGGAATAGGTTGCCCAGAGAAGCTGTAGAACCACAATCCTTAGAGATATTCAAAACCCAATTAGAAACAATTATGGACAACCGACAGTAGCTCACGCTGCTTTGAAGCAGGGACATGGATTAGACAAGTTGATCTCCAGGGGCGCCTGCCAACTTCAGCTATTTTGACTCTTTACAAAATGTATTTGAAGATGCTCCTGGACTAACAACTTATAAACAAAAAGCAAACTAAAGAAATTTAGTTTCAGAAGGCCGGTATCGTATCTTATTTGTCTTTATATTTCACAGGAAAATACATTCACTACAGTCCTCACTCAACATCTTCTACAAATATATTTCATAATAGAAAATGTTATTCATCATCATCATGGTGGCTAGGCTTCGTGAACGAAGATATGGGAAGGGCTCTACCCACACTTGCTACAAGCGCGCTGATGGCTAAAAGGCCAATGACGGATAGGCAAGTCCGGCTGCAAAAGGCACAGCGAAAAGTCTCCTTAGGCGGTATTGGCGAGGCACGGTTCTTTCTGCGTTGTCTTTTCTCCTCGAGACTAATTCTATGTGCGTTCTCAAAGGAGGCAGCAGCGTTATGGATGGTGTGTCTCCACGTCTCCCAGTTGGAGGCCAGAGTGGACCACTGATGGCAGTCAATATGGCCAGAACCGAGGTATTGTTTCAGACAGTCCTTGTATCTCCTCTTTGGGGCTCCTCTGTTGCGGCAGCCGGTGGCGAGTTCACCACAGAGCACAACCTTAGGGAGGCGGTGATCCTCCATCCTGGAGATGTGCCCTGCCCAGCGCAGCTGCATCCTCAGCAGCATGGCCTCAACACTGGTGACCCCTGCCCGTTCAAGGACAGTGACATCAGTCACGTAGTCAGTCCAGTGGATGTTTAGGATTGTACAGAGGCAGAAAAGCAGGTGGTGGCAGTAGATGACCCATGATTCAGACCCATAGAAAAGAGCAGACAGTACAATGGCTCTGTAGAAACTGAACTGGGTTCTTTTCTTCAGGTGTTTATTGCACCAG
>NW_009705247.1:0-826 GCF_000703405.1 Apaloderma vittatum
GGGCACACAGAATCCTCTTCCCCTGGGCACAAATTTGGCCCACCTGGACGTCACACTGCACAGATCAAGAACCTTCCCAGTACCAGCTGGACATGCCTGGACCCGATCAAGTACAGACTGTGATCCCTCCCTGTGCCAACTCCCTGGTCCTCTTCACTATAGGCTGGCATCATAGAATTATAAAATTATAGAATGATTTGGATTGGAAGAGACCTCAAAGACCATCTAGCTCCAACCCCCCTGCCATGGCGGAGTCAGCTCCCACTAGATCAGGTTGCTCAAGGCTCCATCCAGCCTGGCCTTGAACACTCCCAAGGATGGAGCATCCGCAAGCTTTCTGGGCAATCTGTTCCTGTGCCTCACTGCCGTCAGGGGAAGGAATTTCTTCCTTAGATCTAGTCTAAACCTGCACTCTTCCAGCTTCCACCCAGTACCTCCAATTCCAGTTCAAACTGGACGCCCCTACTCCTCTCACTCTGCAGACTGGGATACACCCCAGTACAAGATTGAGCACCTGAGCATATACTAGTATAGACTGGAATGTTCCCTAATACAAACTGGCCATCCCTGGACATCCTGGACCTCTTCCAGTACAGACTGAGATCCCTTCCAGTACAAACGCGACACCCCTGGACCTATCCCAGTACAGACTGGGGGCATTCTCTGGGCAAACTGGACCACTGTGGGCCTCTCCCAGTACAGGCTGGGATCCCTACCAATACAAACTACATGTCTCTGGACCCTTCCCAGGAGACACTGCAATCCCTCCCAGTACTAACTGGAGATCCCTGGGATTCTCCCAGTACAGATGGAGATCCATCCCAAT
>NW_009705248.1:0-19292 GCF_000703405.1 Apaloderma vittatum
AAAATCCGGCTGGGCCAACCCAATACAAAGTATTATGTGTCCATTTTGTCTTTAGTTTATTACATGCAACATTTTTTTAAAAAATTAGGTATGAGTTATTTGGAAGTAGTTTTTAAACTTGAACAGCTTTTAGAACAGTTATTTAAATTTTTAATCTTGCTTGTCTCTTCATATTTTATATTTTTTTAAATAGTTTGGTTTATGACACTTTCATTTTTTTAATTACTTTTGCTAAATTTAAAAACTCTCAGTGTACACAAGAATTAACCATTGGAACAATAAATAATGTGGAAGGCATAGTAGTATGCTCAAAATATTGTGTATATAAGTCCAGTTCTAATTAGATTCATTTGAAGGAAACAATCACACAACTGGTGCATTGTATTTGATTTAAAATACTCAGTGCCTTTTTCCAAATGGCCAGAACTCAGAACTGTCCCAGAAATGTTTGTGAAATAATTTCAATTTCACCTTTAGACTAATAAAGTTCAGTTTGATAGTGAGCAACCAGAAGGTAAAGGGATAATGAAGTGCAATAATTTGCACTTTCACTCTTAGATGAGCTTAAAAATACTAATTAAGTTTCACAAGATTTCTGTGAAATAAATACTGTCCACACTAAAGTTATGGGACGCAGTAAACAACAGACCACAGATAAAACAAAAACTTCATAATGAAATTAGAGAAAGGTTTCAAAGGAAACATATTGTCACTTCTTATAAAAGTCTGCATTTCTTTCCATTTTCAGCATAGACACATGCATTTCAATAGCTGAAAATGTTCCCTTGATTGACAGTTACTCAGTTACTTTTCAGTTCTATAATTACATGACATCATTATCACCTGCAGCGGACTTATAGTAAACCTTACACAGCTAATGCCCTGGAGGAACTTAAATATGTATCATGATATGGCAACAAAATTGTACCTTGATTAGGAAACCAACCAGGCTGTGAAGCATGGAATAGCCATGTAAGGCTTTGTGAAACTTTGAAGATCATCCAACATTTAATGATTGATTTTCCTCTCACTAAAATCAACAGAACTCTTACCTCTGTCTTCAAACAGAGGAGAGCTGATCAATGTGCTGGTGTTTTTGCAGTGGTTGAAGTTTAGTGCCCAATGAATTTATAGTAGGATACTAGAGGGGGAGAGGGGAGAGGAGGAAATGGAAGAGAAAAAAGAAGAAAGAAGGAAATAGATACTTTTTTAGACATATATGAATTCCTGAACGCCAGTTCTATTTATCCTAAGCAGGTGAGCCACAGATGCACCTAGTGACTTTTAGCTGCATATTCTCTGTATACTGCTGGTATAGGTTTTAAGTTGAAGCTCTGAATACAGTAGCATAAAATAATGGGAAAAAGTGTATATAGGTACAGGTGAGCAGATGCTAGAAAAGGTCTTGCAAACATTTTAGAGGGACAATGGATAGACAACTGGGAATAATTAACATTGTTTTTAACTTTGCAAAATAAATCTGTAAAGGAATGATATAAAGTTTCTGATTTTTTTTGGAGAAATTTGACATGGCTCTTAATATTTAAGACACTCTCCTTAGGTTGTTAAAAACGACTTGGTAATTTCCTTTTCACATACACTCTCTAGGTTAATTGGTTAAGTTCTTGCATGAAGGTAGTAAGCTACAGAGAGATATTAAATTACGCATTTATTTAAGGGAGGCTCTTTTTGACTAAGCCTGGAATTTAAAGCAACAATAAGAAAGAAGGAGGTGTGAAATTAAAACTGCCATCCTCCCCCAAAATGGTAATAGAAGATTAAAATAGCACTTGTGCTATTTGTGGTGAACAAAGCCTTCCAAATTGACTCTCATATGGCTCACTGATACTTGAGAATAAATGCAGGGAGACAGTCTTTTTGCCTAAGACTGTAAAACAATCCAGGGATTCAAGAATCCCAGGAAAGAAGAGAATTAATATATCATAGGGACCTGTAAATATGATATGGGAAATCTCTTCCCACAAAACTGAAAAATGCACTTCCTATTATCTTCTACCATGAAATTGTGATTTAGAGTTTTTCTCCTCAGAAAGACACTATCGGGATACCTTATTTGCTATAGAGCTGAAGTCTTTGATGCAACATGATGATGGTCAGCTGGGTCAAGTCATATTAACTCAAAATAACAGAGCTTCAGGATTTTTATTTAGAGTAGTCAAGGAGAATAAGACCTCTTGGTTAAGACAAAGAAGCAAAATACAAGAAGGTCAAGATAATTTGGGGTGGGCATTGTAAAACTGTTCTAAAATGATGGTGTTTGTAAATTCATATTTGTACACAGAGACAAATCCACGTTTCACACATACTGTAAAAAGTGTATAGAACAATTTAAAAGGGAGAGAAAAAAAAAAGAGATTTAAAGAAATCTATACATCATCCGCTCTTTTCCTTTTGTATCTCCTGCAGTATCTTTCACTCCGAAACAACAGGTCCTAAATGTACTTACAGGTAACTTTAATGAGCCCTGCCAATGAAATCACTTTTTTTAAAAAACGGAAAGCTTCAAAAAACAGATGGGCTTTGCAGCAAGTCTTTAAGGTCACCAAATATTGGCTGTAGTGAAATGAGAAGTAAGATCCCTCATGAAGGACATCTTGTTTCAAGTGGCAAACAGCTTTCATTTGAGTGATCCTGAATGTCATGGTAACAGAAGAAGAAAGTCAGTTCTGGGAAAGAAAAGTACTCTTGTAAATTGGGAGTTGATTCTATAGCTGTCACTATACCTGCACAGATTGTGCTCTGTGGAATCTAGGACATCAGTGATCTCTGAAAGAATGATATAAAAGAAAAATTAAATGGAAGAAATTAAGCAAAACATTCCTTTACTAGCAAAAGTTACAGCAGTACAAAATCTATCTGAAACATCCATGCATTGACAAGGACATGCCTTCAGTTATTTCCGCTGCTAAGAAAGTTGACTATTCCAGCTTGTTTTCTAGGACCAAGTCTAGAGATAGGACAGTCTAGGATAAATTCTTTGGGCTATTAGTGCATGATGATTGCTAGCACTGAGCTAAATGTAAGCTGTCTTCCCTATGGTGGTTTTCTTATGGTTATTCCAATAGCTTCAAAAAGCCCATTTTCAAAACCCACAACTTCCGTCACGCTATAGATGATACATATTTGTTTTTGTAGAGCCATGATGGGTAATCTGTTACAATAAACAGAACTTTTCAGAGCTGTGGGGTGAAATTCGTCCTCTACAGCTGCATCCCTAAGCAGAGACAGCATCACCTTACTGGTAAGTAACTCCATGTAGTATATGTGTATGAGTGTTTCTTTTCAAATAGCTTATTGATTTTTCCTTACTTTCCTATCCATCTAGAAATTTCAGGAGTAACAAGGATTAAATAAAAGAAATATATATATACATAAGTCTACATATAAATACACAACAATCCCGGAATCATTTACTTGTTGATTCAATTCTAAAAAACACTTGAGAATGATAAATTTTGTTAAAAGATATCCATGAATGCTAACTGGTAGAATGTTAATCAAGGACATTGGATGAAAAAAAAGATTATTAAAGACTAGTTTTGTGATCTGGCCATATAATATCTGTTGATTTTGTAAATATGTTCCTTTGAACATTACTGTTACAAATGGTTCTGGACAAAGTAGTATGCTTTAGACAAAAAAAAATAAAGCATACCTGAAGGAGATTTATACCATTGGTCTCAGAGAATTTAGGAAGAATTAATAACAATTCATAGAATTCTATATGCTAGATATGTATTTTATACACGAAAATATTTATTAACAATGAAGGAAAACTGCAGCTGTGGTAAATGCATTTAATGAAAATGGAAAGCTAATAAGAAAACTCTGGTTTTCCCTGCAAATGGACATTTAAACGCTTCTGAACGAAGTCTCATAAATGATCCATCAAGGAATTTCTATGTGTCTGCTGTAATCTCTCTGCTACAGGAAGGGGAATGTATTCAGTCTTTGTATGTTGTTTTTCTTCTTAAACTGGTGATACATTCAGTAGTAAAGAAACACTCAGTTTGAGCTTTCCCAGTGTGATCAGTGCTTGCCTTCCTGTTCAAAAAGCTACAAAACACTGCTGGAAAATCCTCAGCTGATGAAAAATGTCAAACTTTAGTTACTTCAGTAAAAAAATCCAACAGTTTGTACCGCCTGAAGATCTGCTCTGTGTCGTATGAGGCTTCTGTTTCTGTGGCTGATGATTTCTTAGAGAGCAGTACAAGTTATTCTGTATGGAACAACAAATTTACATTTATAATACAAATGTACATTTATAATGCAAACTCTTTAGGAAGGAATTATTTATTTATATACATTTGCACAGAGACAAAAATGATAGGAACTTGACCTTTATTAAGTTTTTCATTCAAAACTGGGACTATCACGTAAGAGTAAAAGGCAAGAGGTATAAAAGAAGACCATTATTTGCTATGAGTTCCCAGTTAAATGAAATGTTCATGCCTATACAGAATTTGAAGGCCAGTTGTTTCTTTTTAAAGATCTTTCTTATAAATTACCAAATAAATAATGTCTTTCTGTATGGCTCTTTATAAGACTAGGTTGGAATAATTTCATGTTCTTTCAGCAGATCATATATATAAAAAATTACATATACTTGCTGAGCAGACACAAAAGCAACAAAAAATTTCAACGGGAACTCAGACTGGCAAACGATTTTAAGTGAAAGTATTTATTTATTGCTCATGATTCTTTATTACAGACTCTTTAATATGCAGCCAATATTACCTTAAGTAAAACTAGAAATTAGGTAGAAATAAGTAGGATTAAGAGTACTAGTATGTAATAATGGATGTATTTTATGATTTTAAAGTACAATTTGTTTCCAAAAATCTAAGTATATAGTGTGTAAGTGGTTCTTCTTATTTGTACACAGAAGGAACCTTAATTTCAGTTATTGGCCTAGTTAAACTAGAAGAAATTCTTACTAAGAAAATATGTTACAAAAGCTCTAATTTGTAAAAATTTAATTGTAATTTGTAAAAATTTATCCTCAGTTGGATGTCAAGACAATTTTCAGCAAGGCAAATAGATCTTTTGGTTTATCTTTTAAATGAAGTTTTGAGTTGATACAATCACTCTTTTTTTTTTTTTAAGCTACTTCCATGAACACAGAAAAAATTTTGTTTACAATGCGCAGAAGTACATGCACAGCTATAGTAAGTGGTGATTTTCTTAAAAATTGCATTTCTGTATGGATATCAGAGCTGAGTTTTTTGTGTCTCAGATTTTCCTAAGCAGTGTTTAACTTATATTGTGGGTCCATACATGGCTTCCTATCCCACTTTAGGTGCCTGAGTACAGATCATATTGACAAGTTTAAAAGATGGAAGTGTTAAGATTTGACAGAGGAAGTAGTTCATCCTTGCAAAAAAAAAAAACTGATTGAAAAAAACCAAACACCTAAACCAGCGTTCTATTAAGCCTTTCGGTCCAAAAATATGAACTGTCGGATAGCCACTATTTTCCCAAATGTCTCACAGTGGACTAAATTATTTTTTGTCTATACACAGCTTTTTTTTTGGTCTTGTTTTGACCTTCAAGTCACTAAAAATCTTTTTCTTTAGAAGTATGACCTCAGACAAAATGATATTTTTCCCCCACAGTATTAGACTTTTTCTCCTCATTGTCTACTCAATAATTACTTTTAGTGGTAAAGACAGAAATCTTTTTCAGACAAATCTATATCTGAAAGCAATGACAACAAGGAATAAGAATCAATTAAGATCATGTAAAGTGGAGGCTTACAGATGCCTGGAGAAAGATGTTTGTGCAGATCCTTACCATGTAGCATTCCCATAATCACTGACGATGGGTAACAAGGAGGTTCAGATATCATGATATATAAGTGAATTTTTCAGCCTATCCTAAAACCAGTGGCTTTTCAGGAGATTATTTTAAAATTATACATTTTAGCTCCATTGAGGAGGTAGAAGACCTTTCTGACGCTTTTAAAAATATATTTTAAGCTCCTTCCAAAGAAAGTAAACTTGTTGCAGTTTTGAGGCTTGCTAATATTGCTCCCCTTTATTTGCTTTTGTGCAGCTTAGTACAGGATAGACAGTTTTAGCTTTTCTGATATAGTCTATAGAATCATTATAACCTTGATCCCCTAAAGAGTGGCATATTTTGCCTTGATCCCACAGACAAGCTTAGTATGAGTATACTTAACCGTGACTCAAGAAAATGTTTCAGTTAAAGCACATGCTGGCCCCATTTACTTTGATGGAGCTACTTGAGGGTATATGCATGTGGAGTTGATTGCTGGACAGGGATCTTACATGTGATGATGTTTCCTTTCCAGTTCTCTCTCACTGCAGATGGCTTACAGCCTCCTAAAATGCAGAGTTAACAATGCAAAAAGGGATGCTTAGCAGTGTTAGTAAAGATCATAGAATCATAGAATCATTTGGGTTGGAAGGGACCTCAAAGATCATCTAGTTCCAACCCCCCTGCCATGGCAAGGACATCTCCCACTAGATCAGGTTGCTCAATGCTCCATCCAGCCTGGCCTTGAACTCTTCCAGGGATGGAGCATTGACAGCCTCCCTGGCTAACCTGTTCCAGTGCCTAAGCACCCTCAGGGTAAAGAACATCTTCCTTACATCTACGCTAAATCTATGCTCTTCCAGCTTTCATCCATTACCTCTCATCCTATCACCACAGGATCTTGTAAAAAGTCCCTCCTCAGCCTTCTTGTAGGCCCCCTTCAGGTACTGGAAGGCTGCTATAAGGTTTCCCCAGATTCTTCTCTTTTCCAGGTTGAAAAAACCTAACCCTCTCAACCTGTCCTCATAGGAGAGGTGTTCCAGCCCTCTGACCATCTTGGTAGCCCTCCTCTGGACTCGCTCCAACAACTCCATGTCTTTCTTGTGTTGGGGATTCCAGAGCTGGATGCAGTATTCCAGGTGAGAACTCACAAGGGCAGAGTAGAGGGACAGAATCACCTCTCTCAACCTGTTGGTCACACATCTCTTGATGTATCCCAGGATACGATTGGCTTTCTGGGCCACAAGTGCATACTGTTGGTTCATGCTGATCTTGTCATTCACCAATACATACAAATTCTTACCCATGGGGTTCCTCTCAATCCACTCATTACCCAGCCTATATCTGTGATGGGATTGTCTGGATCTAGGTGCAGCACCTTACACTTGGCCTTATTAAACCTCATGAGGTTGGCCTGGATCCATCTCTCCAGCCTGTCAAGGTCTCTCAGAATAACATCCCTTCCCTCCAGCGAGTCGACTGCACCCACTACTTTATGTCATAGGCAAACTTGCTGAGGGTGCACTCGATGCCACTGTCCATGTCACTGACAAAGATGTTAAATAGTACCAGTCTCACTACTGAACCCTGAGGGACACCACTTGTCACTGGTCTCCACTTGGACATTGAGTCATTGACCACAATTCTCTGAGTGAAAACTTCTGACCAGTTCCTTATCCACCAAGTAGTTCATCCATCAAATCCGTATCTTTCCAACTTGGAGACCAGTATGTCATGTGGGACAGTGACAAAGATGCTCCAGCTCTGTAAATGTTGCAAAGTTCCCTAACAATGTAGTGGGAATGAGTATCATTGTACAATTGTCAGGAAAAAACACACTGAGAAATCAAATGCAAATTGGTTGAATTTATTTGTTAAAACGTGATTAAAAATCCAGTATATTAAAGTTGTCATTTTGGAACAGAGAGTTGGGAATAATTAATTTTTTTTTTTTTTTTTTTTTTTAAGGAACACTGAGAAAGATTTATATTTGTGTGTGCTTGTTGTGGTCTGTGTGATAGCTGTCCATTAGAGAGGCCTCATCCTCATAATAGGGTTAGCAAATTTTACCGGATATCCTTCTATATGACTAATATTAAATTAATTGGGAAGAAAAAAATAAAGGAATAGACTAGAATGATGTCTTTACTGACAAGGTAGGTCTGGATTAATCCCATGTAACTTTATATACTTGTGCTCAGCTTGTAAATTTAGGAATATTTTTATATTAGGTTTCCTAGTAGTCAGTGGAGAGGGTTTAATATCTTCACAAGGCAATTCAGATTTTATACTGGCAAAGCTTCAGAAGGTTCTTATCTTTCATCAATAAATACAAAAAAAGACTAGAATTAAGGGGTTTTGTTAGGGTTTTTTGGTTTAATTTTATTTTATTATTTTTTTTTAAATATGGGGCCCGTAATTAGACAATTTAAACTCAGGCAAGAAATTTACTTATTAATGAGTAACAGGTAAGACAGAGAGAATATTGTCAGATTTCTGAACCCTAGAAAAATCTTACCTGTAAGAGGAGAAACAGTCTTTAACCTCAAACATACGTAGAAAGATCACAGCCAAAGTTATTTTGCTTTTTTTAGTTATGAGGGTTTTGTTTTGGTTTGGTTTTTGTTCCTTTTTTTTACAAGGAAATATGTCATATAGAGAGCATTTAATTATTTATCAGTAGAAAAAATGCACGAGAAAACTTATAAATATTCATTGTTCTCAGCTTTTCTGGCATTTAATAACAACACAAAGTGTTAGACTTTTCTTGCTCTGTTTGTTTTTGTTATACTGATCTTGTTATTTAAAAGTACATTTAATGCAAATCTGTTTTGTATTCAAAGTAATTTAAAGCAATATAATACTATTATAGATATTAATAGTGTCTTTTGTTTTCCAAATAGCAGTGCTGAAGTATCATCATACTGAAGTAGGCAATATATTTTCTTTATTTTTGTTAGCTTTTTAAATATATGTTGCTATAGACTTTTTACAGTTTTACAAACTAAGTGCAAATGATACACTATAATGAAAATTCAAGAAACCAATTTTTGTCTTGAAAACAATAAAGACTGCTGGAAGTGCAACACCAGCAACAAGGTTCACTTTTTTTCAAAATATTTTCAACATGTTCAATTGTAACTGTGTATATTTCTCATATCTTACTATCATTTGTGGTTCCTTTTTTATGGAAAATTATTGTTTCAGATAGTTACTGTGTATCATGTTTGCTCTAAAATAATAAAAAAGATAAATTAATACTATTCATTATTCAAATTACAGCTTGTGAGGAAATATGGGGAATCCCTAAAACTCAGGTTTCTCCTACTTTGTGAAGGAGATCACCTCATTAAAAGAGGAAAAATAGTGTATGCATTATTCCTAAATCATATTTAAATCTTTTCCCTTTCTAAGTGCTGGATACTTATGTAAGACTTTTCAATCCTTGCCTTAAAATATTTTCAAATACTTACACAGCATAAGACAGTATAGTCTCTTCATATTCTGTAATAGGATCATCCTGAACTCAACATTAGAGAAAGCTCCACAGACCTGGAGCAAAGAAATGTGGATCTAAAACTTCCATATACATAGAATTTTTTCCTGTAGAGTCTCAAAACATTTGAAATAGATTAAATAGTTGAAGTATGACATGACAATCATATAGATTTATGAAAAACGTTGTCTCTTTTTATAAATACAACACTCAGCTGCCTTGTGAGTTGCTCAAACTCACACAACAATTTAGACAGAACTAGGAAGAGTCTGACTTTCAAATTCCAGTCCTAACACTACCTCAGTGCAAAGATACTAAGCCAATGGCCATTATCCTTATTTATTTCCCTTTTATATAATCTCATTAATTGGATTTAATAAATGTTTGGCTCTTTTCTGACAGCTTTATTCATTTCTATCTCATTATTTTCCAGAGAACATGAATTCAACAATACAACTAAACAGATGCTCAGCTGCATGGTTATGAGTGTATTTATGATGGGTGATAAGACAAGATAGATACTGGAAAGAAAAGTGAAGATATGGAAATACTGTCATAACTGAGGAGAAAGGAAAGCTTAAATATCTTAATACTCAGAATTAAAGTGAATGATATAGTCATTACAATGGATTCTTAAAAGAATAAATATATAGAGCTATCAGTGAGAAATCAACTACTTTCTACAAACTTTGTCAAGGAAGGATAGTACCACCATGAGATTAAATGGGAGTTTGCATCAACTCACTTTAGCCTCTAAACTATGAGTGTCTCTGGCACAGATGTCATTGCATTTGGTACTACTTTGGCATTTAAGGATATGAATTCACACAGGAACAGGCACAGAAATAAACAGCATGATCAATGAAATAAATAAGTCTGTCTTAGAAATGAGAATCAGTGAACTTGACTTGTGAAGTCCGGTCAAGTCTAGGAACTATTTATGCACAACATTGATGGGAGGAGGAAAAAAAAAAAATCCGATGAATAAATAATCTATTTTTGTTAACAAATGTTACTTTTCATTCCTTTCTATTTTTTAATAGATTACCAGATCCATGTTCACTGATCAATATAAATTTTATTTTATTGTAGTTGAAGGGTTTTTTTCCACTTAATCTAATTTATCCACATTATATGGAATTTAATATGAATATGAAAAGGAAGAGAGGCAGTGTAGGTACAGAAAATTCCCTGTGTGAGTTTATATGCTGGTATTATACATGAACAATATTTAATAAATTGACTTAGATTAAGAAATTTTTCAGCATAAACTAAACTGGCAATACCATTTATCTTTTAAATTCTATTTTAATTCATTTTGTCAAAGATTAAAAAAAAATATCAAAATTACATTCTCTCTCCTGTAATGTAAAACACAGATGACCTATCAAGTGCATGTTTAATGCCATGCACCCAAGTCTTGACTTACTTGTACAATTGCGCACATGGGCATCTCCGATGAGATTAACCGGAGAGGTTTTGTGTGTGGTACTCACACTGATAAAGGGATTTCCAGTCTGGTTTGCAGATTGTACATTTTTTTCAGTCAGCACCTTGTCTTCAAAATATAGAGATTTTTTGTATAAAATTTGTACATTAACACATACTTATTGAATATATATATGCAAATTCACACACATACATGCGCATATATATACTATTGACATACACATGAGTTGTATTACAAATCTTATCATATAATTAGAATTTGTCCTTTTACAGAGACACATAGTTCTGCACATACCTTTTTTCTCCATCCTGAATACAACATCACACAAAATGTTTGTGACACTCAGCAGCTGTTGCCTTGGGGGATAAAGCAGCTTCATAGAAAAAAACCCAGAAACTGATAAACAGACTCCATTAAAATATGTTTTCACACCAGTACTCAACCAAAATGTGACTTATCTTTAGCTTTCGTGTTACTATTTGTACTATAACCCTTATTTAGTTGTTTTGATGTATGCAATAATTGATACTTCAGTAATAAACTTGTTTATATTCAAAATGTCTTTAATCCTTGTATGATTCTTTTGGTGTCTTTTTTGAGACTGAAGTGCCTTATTGGCATACCACTGTTCTGATGTCTTCTTTGCAAGCCTTTCATTGCTAACATATTGACATGAATAACAACATTTTCATATCTGACGCATTTTCAGCACTGAGAAACAAATACAGAATTGCTGTTTTCCTCTACTCGTAATCTTTTGGGTTTCAGTCATACATATATAATTGATATTCATATATGATAATAATCCTTATTAGGTAGAAGGAATGATATGAGAAAACAGAAAAGTGATATTGCAGCAAGGAAAAACAAACGGAAAAGAAAAGTACTGCAGTATTTTACAAATGCAACAGGGAGAATAATCTTTACAAACAACAAAATAAATAGCATATGTGATAGTCCATTATCATTGCAGAAGAAATGACACTATCTGCTGGGATTTACTCTGTTAAAAATACTTAAATACAGAACACTGATAGTGACTTAGTCCTGTATTTATTACATTTGCTAGATTTTCTGTCTCCATTCACTTTCTTACAAACAATAAATTTGTTTTGTGTACTATGCTTTTCATTTTTGTGAGAACATATGGTGGATTGACCTTAGTTGACTGACAGACATCCATCCAATCGCTCTCTCACTACCCCTCCTCAGCAAGACAGGTGGAGACATCAAGATGAAAAAGTTCATGGGTTGAGTGAGATAAGGAAAGGGAGATCACCTGTCAGTCACCATCGTGGGCAAAGGAGACTCAACCTGGAGAAGATTGATGTAATTTATTGCAATTAATAACAGAGTAGGACAATGAGAAGCAAGAACAAAATTAAAACCACCTTCCCCCTCATCCCCTTCTTACCAGGCTCAATTTCACTCTTGAATCTTCTGCTTATTCCTCCCCCAAGCCCTTTTTCTGCTGTTTCTTATACACATTTCCCTGTAGCAACACAGGAAGTTTCATCTAAATCTGAGGAAGAACTTCTTTCCTGTGAGAGTGACAGCACTGGAAGAGGCTGCCCGTGGAAGTTGTGGAGTTTCAGTCTTTGGACACTTTCAAAACCTGCCTGGATTCAATCCTGTGTAATGTGCTCTAGGTAATTCTCTCTTAGCAGGGGAGTGGACTAGAGGATCTCTAGAGGTCCCTTCCAACTCCAGTGATTCTGTGAGGTGCCATCATCTTGCCTGAGGGTCCCAGCCATGCCCTTCAGAGGGTCGGTTGGAGATGGTTCTGCCCAGCATAGGGCAGCCCCAATTTCTCCTCTCAGAAGTGATTCTGCAGGCCCCTCACTGCCAGCACCTGGATCTGAATGGGTGACCTAGGTTTTCCTATATATCTGGAATATTTTATCCAGAATACAAACATTACCAAGTTCTTTGAGAATTTACTAAGCTGTGTTCAACATGGTGTTAACAGAGGAATCATGTAATTCTTTTGGTTCCTTAATCACATAATGCTAGCAATGCTCACCTGTAGAGAGAATGTCTTTTGCAAAATACTAATGAACTTTTTTTCCGAAATGACAAAGATTATTAGTCAGCTACTGGTAGCTATAACTTTATGGAAGTCACCCACTTTTCTTCAGTTAATTTATCTCCTGAAAGCATCTGATAGCCTTCTGTCACTGTGGCCTTTATCTTGCCCTATTGATAGAATTTCTTCTTGCTTGCTTCTCAGGCATGTGTGCAATTGACTTTTATAAAAGATTTGTGATGTGTTTTTTCCCTGTGTCATATAGTGAACTGTGAACATAAGAAGTGTTAGGAGTGCAGATGCTGTTACTATGGACAGTCTACTTGAGGCATATTTCTTGCAACTCTGTTTAATGTAAGAGGAGAATGTTTTGTACGTTAATGGAGAACACAACTCTAACATGAATTCAAGGTGACTAATGGATGTGCATTCAGATGCTTAAGTGCTGTTGAAGAAGCCAGTCTGAACTGGTAACAAGAAAACTCCATTAGTAACGTATTACTACTTTTTCTGAGGCTTCAGTGGGATCAAAAGTAGAAGACATAAAAAGAAAAGCTGTTTTTTTCTTTGTGGATAAGTGAATGTGAATGACATTTTGCTAAACATGAGGGACATAGGAAAGAAAACGGAGAATTCTAGATGTAGTGCAGGACAGAGATGCTTGCTTGGTCACTGGAACTACTGTGTACACACCTTGCCCTAGACTTAGCATCAAGGGAACAGTATCTTCATGAAGTATCTCTTTAAGGGCAGAGCAACATATGACACTGTAGATCACATGTGTTTCTAGAAGAGTTCAACAGGAGAATGAGATTAACTGCTGATTCATTCTGACATCATATTCAGAAATAGATCAGATGAAATCTCATTCTTAAAATTATGCTTATTATGTCCCAGCATACGCAGTCTAGAGAGTCTAGGCTGATTACAACAGCAATTAGATAGTATAACAAGGGAGTTAAAGTGAAAGTTCCAGCTCCTCCCACGTGTCTGAACTATTAAAAGAAATTACAATGATGCAACTACAATAAGACAACTCAATATACTTGACACATATGCTATATATCTTATATTAAAACAATATAGCCTTCAGATGTCTTATTTCCAGTGTCTATATGACAAACGGAAGTATTGAATTATTGTCGGAGACAGAAGCATGTTTTTATTTCTATAGTCTCAAGTGTTAGGCATGTTATGGAAGACGAAAAACAACAGGCCCTTCTCTAGTTTATATCTAAAAAGTTTTTAAATTTAAGGGATTAGCCAGTATGAGGTAATACTAGTGATATTTTAGATTATTTTGCTGAGCGAGATCATAGAATCATAGAATCATAGAATCATAGAACAATTCAGGTTGGAAAAGACCCTTGGGATCATCGAGTCCAACCATTAACCCTACACTACAAGTTCACCCTTAAACCATAGCACCCAACACCACATCTAAGCGACTTAAACACATCCAGGGATGGTGACTCAACCATCTCCCTGGGCAGAGATGTCCCAAAATGATTTAAAGACTATGCAATATCTTCTTTCTCTGAGCACAGGGACTTAAAAAGCTCTTTCAATTTTTTCCTTTTTAGCATTTTCTAGCCCTTTTCCACATAGTGCTGACATTTAGCTCCAAAAATTCTGTGTTGAAGTGACATGGAAAACATTATTTTTGTGTTTATGTGTATCTGTATATTGTTTCCCTCTTTTATTGCAGCTTGCTTTCTCACACACAGGGCTTCAGTCCAGTCACTCCTGCATGTCCAAGTTTATCAACACATCACAGTAAGCTTTTTTTTTTTCTTTAAGCAAGATATAGCAAAACACAGATAACTCTTGCTCCATCTCTGTGTGTATCTTTTTTAGAGGCAGAAGACATTAGTGTTTCATCTGTCTATTCGATAAACGATGTAGACAGGGTGATGGGTTCCTTTACAGTTTATCTGAATGAGAGACACTGCATCTATCAACTTCACATGGGTTAGCCTAACTCAGAACAAAGTGTTAAAATGGAAGATGTAACTGGGAAAACAAGCAACAGAACTGAAGCCTAGGGCAACTGCACACTTAACTTAGACAAGTCAGTTACATTTCTATATCCAGGTGGTATGAATTTAGAGGTAGGTGTCCTGAAAAACCAAGCAAAAAAATCCTCTGAGATGAGAAGCTTAGCACTTTGTGGGTCTTTTTCACTACTTAGGATCAGAATTGTGCTATATTTGTATATATTTATATATTTATATAAATTGCTGAGCAATCTTTAACAAACTCCAGCTTTATTTCCACTGCTATTCTACAAGCAATTGATTGATTTTATATCCAAGTCCACAAACATTTGTGACATTGAGAAAAAGAGGAAAAAGATATTAAAAGTATGGCCTAAGTTGTGTTCTGACCACACCTTTATTCTTGCCTATTCTCCAAATCTTGCTTCTCAAATATGACTATATGGACTAAAATGATTTGTAGATTGCTAGTTACTGGTATTTATGAACATTTCCAGGATAGTCTTGGACAGTCTTCTCAAAGTCACACTTAAATGCTCTTCACACTTCTAACATACATAGAGAGATTGCACTCCTTATAAAATGAAGTAATAATTTTTTTTTCTTAGAAATTATGAAAAGTGTTGTTGTCAAGACCTAGCTTTCATATCAAAGAATCATAGACTGGTTGAGGTTGAAAGGGACCTCTGGAAGTCATCTGGTACAACCACCTCGCTCAAGCAGGGCCACCTAGGTAGCCGAGGAATGTCCAAATGGCTTTTGAGTATCTTCGAGAATGTAAACTCCAGGATCTCCCAGAGAAAGCTGTTCCAGTGCTAAGTCACCCTCACAGTGAAAAAGTGTTTCGTGATGCTAAGATGTAGCCTCTGGTGTTTCAGTTTGTGTCCATTACCTCTAGTCCTGTCACTGGGTGCCACCAAGAAGAGCCTGGCTCCATCCTGTTTGCACCCTCCCCGTAAGTATTTATATACACTGACGAGATCTGCCTGAGGTGATTTAGGCTGAACAGTCCCTGTGCTCTCAGCGTTTCCTCATAGGACATGTAATCCAGCCATGGTGCAAAAAGAAGGCAACAATTTTTGTTGCAAAAAAGAGGCAACAATTACTGTTGAAAAAAAAAAAAAGGCAAAAAAAAAAAAGAAGTAGCAACTTCTGTTGCGAAAAAGGGGAAAATCAGTTTGACAGAAGCTAAACCCCCTTGTGTTCTAGCTCGTCCCCAGGTATCAGAAGGGCTGGGGGTGGCTAGGCTTAGGTTCTGAGTGATTCTCACGCAGCATTAATATTCCAAACTACTTATGTGGTGCACCAATGCGCCTTCAATCTGTCAGTGCCCCTGGACAAACAAGGCCAGCATTCACAAGGGTGGCAGCCTTCCCTTGCGAATTCACACAGCCAAATTCAGTGTGCCGCTGTCAACAGGGACTCACATGGCCAGATCAGAATTAAATATAATTTCTTGAAGCAACAGATACACAAATTCATTTTTGATTGCCAGTGATAGTGACTGTCTGCAAAATACATGCAAAAGTTAAAACTGTATTTGATTATGAGCACCTCTATAAAGATTTCCTAAGTGTTTTGAGACAGCATATGGTGAGACCAAGCATTCGGATCTTACCCAAAAGTGTCCCTATGGGGGGCAAGAGAGGTTCAGCCCTCAGTCGACTATCAGTCAACTGATCCCGAGGGTCAGAGGTGGTCCATGGTGGTATCTCCTCTGACAATGCTGGAATCTTCCCTGATATTCCCCCCTCTCTTGGGCCTTTTTATACTATTTATCACCTTTCAGTGAAGCTTGAGTGACTCTAATCATGCATATCTTTGTTGTGATTGGTATAAATTCTCCCTGCCTCACTTTTAAAGGTATAAACTATAAAAATTTAGGGCACAAGTTCAGTGAGGGGTGTTAACACCTCAGAGGTGGGTAGCTTTTGGAATGGAGATGTGTTTTGGTATTATAATGAGATTATAATGAGCATAGTTTCACTCAAAGGATGATATCTATTGAAAGATGACAGATTCTTGGCCAGGATAGTAAATGTGAAGTTGACGGGCTCCTTGATATCTCCAAGTTCCTTGGTGTGCATGGAGCTTGACCACGGTATCTCTACTCCATTCCATGCTCTGTATAGTTTTCTCTTAGAGGCAGAACATCAAGCTCCCTTAATGCCATCAATCCTTACGGTTAGCTTGAAAACCTTTGTGGGGATAACTCCCTGCATAACACTTACATATTGTCCTGGAAACTTTCTCAGTGTTCTAATGTGTGAACAATGCCATAGAGGTAATTAAGTCAATTTGGACAATTACCTCACATCACACAATGTGAGAAAGGTTCAACAAAGATGGTTGCCTTGTGGTTAGAACTAAAGTCTAGGCAAAAAGTGTCTTAATTCCACAAAGCCTTGAACCCTTTTTGTGGCTTTTTGCTAGACTCTCTACAGTATTCTTGTACTGAGGACTTGAGACCCAAACACAGTACTCAAGGTGTGTCCTCACTAGTACTAAATATAGTAGCTCACATCTTAAAGTTCTCAAATGGAAGAGATTATTCCGAAGGTTTTAACCAGGTTCCTTCACATGAGATCAGGCTTTTAGAGTTAAAATTAGGCATAGTGTTTGAGAACACAGATTACAACCCTTTCTATTTTTAATTCCATAGTACAAAATGAAATATGTATTTGCTAACTTTGGCTGACATAATCATTCCTAATCACTTTAAGCTTCTTTGTAAATCAGTGAAAGGGGCAGATATGGCAGCAAGAATAATTAACCTATTTTAGTGCGCTTATTCAGATGAGATTTGGTTTTGTTGTGTATTTTTTTCCCATTGACTGTATGAAATAAGGCAAAATAAACGTTACCATTGATATTTAATATTAGAGACCTCTCCTGAGAGATAGAAATTAGGGTTCTCTATCTTCAGCCAGATGTGATTTGAAAGGCCACTGCTGCATGATGCACTGCAGAGGTTTCCTTCCAGCTGAGTGTGCTTATTTGACCCTCTTTGCAGTAGCCAAGATATGACAAAGCAATCATCATGCTGCCAAGATATATACCTTCTAAATAAAACAAAAGACCAAATAAAATTAAAAGACAAACTGTATAGTTGTCCATAAAAGATTTATTTAGTATTTCAGAAAGATATATTTTTTGATTCACATCCAAAATTAAGTATCGTCCTAATAAAGATTTCTTGATCAAAACACTGTAATATAAATTTGTTATTAACACTGCATTACTAAATACATACAACAGAATATTAACAAATAATTATGAATAATTATAAAGTGATAAAACAAAATTGTACTTGCCAAATAAATGTACAATATAATGCAATTAATTTTCCTTGCATGATAATTCTCAGAATTCTGTTCCTTGCAAAATACTGACCAGTCATTATCAGTAGTAAAGTCAGTATTACTAGTAAAGATCTAATGTCACAGATTTTCAAAACTTTAACCGATGTTTCTGAGACAAAGTTTTAGTGGCTGTAGTCTCCTTGAATTCAGTGCAACTACACATATTTATGACTGGATGAGAATTTGAACACAAATATTTGTAAAAAGAAATTTTAAATGTGCAGTGCAAGCCATGAAAACAACCCACTTCCCTGGGTCTTAGGACTAACAGAGAAATAGAAAAAAGCTAGAAAAGGAAGAGTAAGGAAGAAGTTGGAGATTTATGTCACTATTCATTTATCATTGCAATGTCTGTAACAATAATAGCATACAAGTCTGGAATTGCTCTTCCCAAATTAGCAGAAAAAAATTCTTCAGTACCTTTTGATACTGTATATTGATGCAAAACAAACCTACATCAAGATTATGTGAGGTCTACTTTCAATTTTCAACTGATAGGCCCTAAAAACCTTGCATTGACAATTGGGATCTCTGCATAAAACAAATAGCCCATCACAGGTATGAACCCTCCAGATTTAAATATTTTTGATATTGTAAAGGAAAACAGAATTTACATTTAAATAGAGAATTCATTTCTTGCACATACAACTCCATAAATTTAACTGCAGCTGTAAATATCAGATGCAGAAAATAAAGTCCAAATATATCTATAAAGGAATTGCAAAACTGTCACCACAAGAGAATTAAAAAAAATAGCTTTTTCACTATTTTTTAATTCAGCATTGCTGATTTTCCATGCTATCAAAATATTCCTAAATTATTGGCTACTTTGTGAAAAAATAGAATCATTTCTTTCTAATTTCTGTTGGTGCTGGCAAAGTACTGAGCACAACATGTCCTTCAAAGGTCACTGCTTTTCTTTGTTTATGCTATGAAAAATGCTAAGAGACTGACTACATATGCAATAGCTATCAAAAATAAAAACGAGTTGCTGTATACTTTGATTTAACCTGTACATTTTCAGACACAATGCTTTTGGTTTATACTTAATTTATGAAACAAATAACAACATTTGACCCCTCCAAGTCAAGCATGACATTGGAGGTCACAGAGAAAAAGAAAGAAGGGAAGGAAAGAGGGGGAGGGGAGGGGAGGGGAGGGG
>NW_009705248.1:19518-19754 GCF_000703405.1 Apaloderma vittatum
GATCCCTGGTTGTTCAGACAATTTCTCTATATTCCTCCAAGGCTATTTGTTGTTGCTTACATCCTCTGCAGGCTTCCTTTTTGTGCTCAGGTTTGTCCTGGAAGTACACTTCTTGCATGTCCTTCCATGTAAACTGTTGCACAAACTGCCATGCCATGCTCTGGTCACTAGTGTTTACTCAGATACTTTTTAAAGGCATGAGTGACCTTTTTTATTTTATTTTATTTTATTTTATT
>NW_009705249.1:0-21554 GCF_000703405.1 Apaloderma vittatum
GGAGGAGCCCGCCCTTTCCCCGCCTCGTGCCCTTCCCCTCAGGATCCGCTGCCCTCAGCGCCCGCGCTCCGTCCCCATCGCGAGGCCTCCGGAGTCGTCCCGGCTCACCGGCACCCTCCTGCCACCGCTTTCCCCTTTACCGACGGCTGTCCCGGGGGTGCTAAAAAACGTAATCCCCTCTGGGGATCGGAGGCTCGGAAAGACGAGCAGGTCTCCCGCCTCCCTTCTTAGGAAAGACAGCTGGGGCAAGAAATAGGAATTGGCCTAAAGAAAAAAAACCCAGAACCCACATTACATTTCTAAATAAATCCATTAATTGACAAGGAAGGCAGTGCAAGGACTTCTCTAGATTTTTCTCTGCTCCCACAGCCGCTGGGAAAGTATGAGCTTACAAGAGGAAAGCATGACCTTCAAGGTGTTTGCATCATGTCAGGAGTGAAAGCTCTCGGAAAACCACCAGATTTTGCAAGAAGCGTCATAAAAGTCACAAGAGGCGGCAATGCTGCTGTCATGGAGACAGGAGTTGGCATCGTCTGCTTTGCCGTTACCAACTCTGCCAGGGAGGCTCCAGCCCGAGTGAGTTATTACAATAATTAATTGCTAGCATTTCTACATATTCAGAATGCTTTGCAAACAATACCCAGTCTCATTAACTTATGAACTGACTTGTTTTCACCCTTTCATGGAATGAAGATAGTTACCACTTCCTTCACATCTTTGGGAGTCAGAGTTGGTAATTTGTTTGTATATTGGATTGCCCATTGTTGCCATCCAATGTACAGGCACCTGCTATGTGTTTTTAATGCAATATATAGCTACCTGCTATGCATAGTGCCTGTTTTTTAACAGAGTTGCAGATGGTAAGAATATACAGGTACCAGGACCCAGAGCATATTTGAGATGGGCACATTAAATGAGTGAAGCAGGCTGGAAGGATGGTACTAGTTTTTAAAACCATAACAGAAAAATCAGGCAGGAAGGATTTCTGAAACTGTAGGCACGAGTTTGTCAATAAAGCAGAAAGGCATTACCTTTAGATAACGGTGCTATCTTTTCCAATTTTAATAAAGCTTTATGCCTAGAAAGAGAACATTCTTTCCTCTTGATTTTCTTACCATGGTAATCTGGCATAGTGTCAAACTCATTCTCAGCTAGGATAAATGAAAAGAAAATAGCATGCCAAATGCCATCCTTCTTCAAAGTTTTCAGCAGGTGAGTTAGTGAATGTAAAGCATGTTTTGCCAGATTGGGAACCAAAGCAACTTTTAACACATTTATGTGTTAAATATTATGGGAAGAAGAGGAAAAAAGACAAAAGGAAGACACCTGAGAAGGGGGAAACAAAGGTAATTTTTTTGTAAGCTATTCTTTACTAAAGCACGAGACAACATATCTCATGAAATAAACTTCTCAGCATAAGCTAAGTGGTGGATATAGCGGTTAGGTGACAGATTTTGAAAGATATTTTACCACAGTCTCATTAAAAGCTTCCAGAAAAAACTACATAGTGGCTTGTAAGGAAGAAGCAATGTCATGGACCAAAACCTAAGAGACAAAGCAGGAGAATACATAGTTGCTCATAACCATGTTGAAAAGCCAAAAGAGTATAGAGCTTTTTAGGTTTTGTTGTAAATACCCTTAAAAATAGTATAGAAAAAAGGCCATATGGAAGGAGACATTTTTAGAGGACACAAAACTACTTTCAGTTGTGGGGCAGATTGTGAGGCTACTTGGAGTGACCCAGCTGTGTAGTAAGACAGTATGATGACAGTATCCACAGTATCAACAGCTCAACCTGGAGGAGAGAAGTCTGGTTATATGTTGTAGAGCGGTCTAAACCAAAGGTAGTAGTTTAATAAATACGCAGGCATCCTAGGCAGTAGTTCAGTAGAAACTTCTCCTCAGCATATGAACGCAGTGATACATGCAGCATGCCAGGACATGAAATGGAGAAAACCAGAAAATTTTGGCTATCTTGCCATCATTTCATATCAAAAAAAGTTTTAAAGAATGAGTGGGAAGGAGAATGTACCTTAAGATTCTGAAACTGAAATGCCTAGTTTCTCTTCAGTGCTGAAATGCCACAGTTTTAAACTGGAGCCCCAGGTTTAGTTGTTTTTTCCCCTGTGATTCCGAAATCTTTTCCAAGATGCCACCTTTCAATGTTCAGTTGCCCATTCTGTACACATAGCTACATTCCTCGTTATCTTATAGGCACGGATTTTCTCCGTTAAACTAAACATTCCATTTCAAATTCATTATTAGCTGAATATTGCAGCTGTGCTGTTAAATATTCAAATCACAGGAAGCATCAAAAAGAGAGGAAATGACTAGATGAAAATCATGGCAAAATAGTTGGTTGTAATGAAGAAAGCCACTGTTAAAAGTAGCAGGGAACCGCTGACACTTGTCACTAGTGGACTGCGAGGGCACGGGTGCAGAGGGCCAAACCTGCACAAACACGGTCATGAATCATTCCAGCTGAACGCGGCTGGAAGCCTTAGAGCCCACAGGACATCACACTTGCCATCACTACTTTCACCTGAGAGAACAAATTTAGAAATGGCATTTGCCTAACCATCCTGCAGATAAATATTCTTCTGAATAATTATTTACTGTGGATCTCAAAAGTTATTTTTCAGACGTGCTTATCCCAAATTTTAGGAGGAATGACTATTTGTATGATTCATGCCCAACAGGGAAGCTACATTTAGCTTCATTGCACAGAGAAACCCCTCAAACTACATAGGATATAACGTTTCCTTTGGAAAGCAAGAGCTTGCATCTTCGACATTATCTACCAATGGGGAGGATGGAAGTGTATCCATAGATTTCTAATTTCACAGATCAAAAACGTTTTCTATTAAACAACATGCTCCCTTACACAATCTGCATTGTGTTTGCAGGAGGAGCTGTAATGAAACGTTGAGACTGCAATGTGAAGCACGTGCTATTGTAAAATCTAAGGTCATAAAAACACCAGCAGAGTACTGTCACTGTTTATTACACTCTTCATTTGCAGAAGATAGCATAAGCATTAAAAAATTTAAAATGTAAGTTATTTTAATGTAATCAGCTTCACTTGTATAGATTACAATACAAATTATTCTAATTTTTTTAACAAAAAGAGAAATAGTGAAACAAAATAGCACCAAAAGAGAAATAGCATTTGATTATCACTGAACATATCATGATGCACACAAAGCTCTGGCATTAAAACTATACACTAATATAAAATCAAATTAATTTTGTTGCCTTTCAGCCAAGCTTCCTGAGTACTGCAGAAAAGATACTTCTTAATCTTGTTTTAGTAACTAATGATTTGAAAGAGTATAGTTCATATTTTTGCATCTAGTCAGCATTTCATTAATTACTAATTATTTGGCACTAAGTAAAGTTCTTCTAATATGGCCTGAATCTAGAAACAGTTATTATCATAAAAAGTCATTAGTTAAAATCAGTTTGATATGAGATGTCCCAGCCAAATAACTGCTAGAGCATATAGTTCCCTAAGGAATGAGGATATAGTAAAAAATATTTTATTTATATAACCTGTAAGTGCTATTTTCTATTCTTACTCTTTGACTAAGTTATTCCACGAGAATAGCTGCACTTAAATCACACAGTACATCAAGGTGAGAGACACTAGAGAAATGTAAAATATTGCTACATTTCCTTGTCAATTTATGAGAATAATTTTGTATAATTTTTATTGAAACTGTAATTATGTCTCAAGACTGCATAGCAACACTGATGCACAGTTGTGCTGCCTGCCACCTTAATTTTGTTATTTCCTGACTTTAGAGTGCTTAGCTATACAGCTCTGACTTTATAAATGCTGTGCTTTACATTGTGCAGTTAATATCCAATTTCTAGTAAAATAACACCTACATATTTCTAATATTTTGATCCGCAATTCTCTGTGGTGTCCTTGCCTTTGTTATAGGTAAAACAGGAGCAGAAGCGGATAAATATAACATTGCTGTAACTATCACCATCTTCCTCTTTCCTTTTGGAGGATGTTTATGCTTAATTCATAAAACACCTATTTTCTTCTACTCTTTAATGAGGAAGATCAGCTTCCTGCTTAAGACATAACAAATGGGAATTTTGAGTTGGTTCAGTTAAAACTGAAACTAAGCGTAAAAATTCCTCTCCGTACCAGAGAAATCTGGTTCAAATAGACACTATACACCCTAGATGTTTAGAGTTTACTACTGGAGAAAGAAAATGTTACCAAGAATGCTGTCCTGAAGAGCAGATGTAGGCTTTACAGCTGCTCTAAATTCAGTATGTTCAGCCGATGTGCTAATGTTTGCTCCTAAAGGTGTTGTGATTAGTGCTAGAACAGCTCCTTAGCTGTCTACTTATTTTTCAGCTCCAGTAATATTGAAGAGATGAGTTGGAATTATAACTACATAATAGCAATCTGAACTAGTTCTGTGTTTTTCTTAATATTTTTAAAATCACAACTTTTTAAAGTGTATCCAAGCAGCAACTTCTGAATTCACCCAAGCATACATTAAAAAAGATAGATATAAAAGTGTGTGTGTATACACACACACACACACTGTAAGAGGACTTCCTCTTTACATCTGCAAAGCATTGTTCTCCTGAGGTCAACAAAGGTTCTTTCACATGTCTTATCGCGGAGGAAGCTGCACACAGATGACATGTTATTTCCTTGCTGTCTCTCACGCAACTTACTAATTTTTCCATGGGAAGAGAATACTCCTCTTTACCATGTTGCCTTCCTACGCTCCGCATGTATGAAAGTCAGAAATATGCTTTATGTTCAAGCCCTAAGAGGAGCCATTTGCGAAAGGGACAATGCTGATACTACCGGGGAGGGAGCTAGAGGCACAGATCGGACTGGCAGCACAGAGGCTGAATACAGATGTCCTCCTTTTTCTGCTTTCCTGGTACCTCTGTACATCACAGGAGATGGCACATCACTAGAGACAGTACTTGTAAACTGCTTAATAGAAAGCAAACACCATTTTTTATGTTGTATAAATAACTATCTACACATTTTCCATAAAGAATGAAGATGCTGGGATGCCTACAAAATTTATGTATGGAAGTAGCACAAACATGATGATTTACAACAGGTTTTAATGGCCATCTGAAGCGGAAAGATCCCAAATATGGAGAAGAGCAACTGTTAACTGAAACTAGTAATATTTCATCTATGTAAACAAAGTAACGATCATGTCTGCCACAGGACTTCAATAGATTTATCTTCAGGCTCCCTAATATGGTTACATCTGTCCTCTGCTTAAATCCTATGTTCTTGCCATCTGTTCCAACACACTTTTTTCAACCTCAAGCAGTGATTAAACAGCTATTTGGAGAAGAAAAAGAAGTCGCCTTCAGTTTTTGATCAAAATGTTAAACAACTGGGAAAAAGTTAAAAAAAGCCACAGAACCACACCCCCTTTGGCTCTCCATTGTTTCTGTGATATGAAGCATTATTAGGCTCAACTTAAGTTTCCAGGAATTTGACCATACAACAGGGAACACTGCGCCCACAGATTCAATATTCCCTATAGAGTGTAATAAATTGTGAGCTGATTAATTTAGTACCATTCAGTTAATCAGCCAAATTGCCATTAAGAGGTATCATTACATGGGCAAATCAGGAAGCATTCGGCTTTAAAAAGAAGGAAGCTTCCTAGAATTCTTCAGTTGCACCATGGGGAGCCTAGCCAGTTAAACTCCTTTGAGACATGCTGTGTACATCCCTCTCCATGTCCAGTCGTGGAGGAGGTGGAAGGACAGAGCTATAGCTTGCTCTCTGTTCTGTATGAGGAGAATCAAAGAAGAGCAATTTCTCAGCTCCCGTGCTCCTACTTCCTGGGCAACACTGCAGCCTGAGTGGTCCTCATGTGGGTCACATTAATTAGGGAAGCACTTTACTCTGCATCCATCATCCACTGTAGTCACAGAATGGTCAGTCACAATCTGTGTCTTAGTGCTTATTGGGAGCCTTGAAATCCTTGAAAGCTATTAGAGATGTACTGAGCATCTCACTGCGGTAAAGGTAGCATGCAATGATAAAACTGTCATAAACGTCGTAAAGAATAGCCTCATCCCTTCTCTAGGCATTTCCTCAAAAAAATATGTGTTGTTGTTTTTTTTAGACTGTTTCTTCCTCCAATATAGAAGACATTATGGATTTCACCTCATCATTCCCCTGAGCTTCACAGAAGGTAACTGGACTTTGTACCTGTGCTTTTTAGTCTTTGCTGTTTTGGCTGGTTTACTATGCTTCTGCTACCCACTGCAATTATAATTGCTACTGCTTGCAAAGATGGGAAAACAGAGTTGGGTTTTTTTGCACTGTTTGTAAAACACTGTGAAGTATTTTCAGAAATAATGCAGAACAAAGAAGATCTACAATGCCTTTTTTTATCCACAGCTAATAATCTTTGTCTGAAAATTCAGGAGTGTGATGTCTGCTGGTGTAAATAGATACAGCTCCATTAACGACTTGCTATCCATTACTGAATGTGGATAGTTGGGCAGTTCAGCTTCAGATTTAATTAATATCTTTGCTTAAATTAGTAAAATAGATAAAATACATTGGTTTATAGCCAGTAGTTTCAGAATTATTTATATCAATGTCTTGGGCATACTTTTGGGATAAGCAGAGCAGCAAGGCATCGTCTGCTGCAGTCTTTATGTCTTGCTCTGTAAGTCTTATCTGCTGGTAATCTCTTTGGTCTCCTGCTACTACACGTAAAGTGGCTTGTCAGGAGCTGGAGTTAGGCTGAAAAAGTACTCTGATGGTATGCTCCGTACCTGCTTAAATGAACATTAGGAGGCTGAGTTATTTTAGAGTTTTAGCTACTTGTTTTCACGTGAGCAAGAAAGACAAATAACGTCTCAGGCACTCTTCTGTTCCAGGTACTGCATATTTTTTCCCTGTGTATCTCAAGCATTATCAGGACGATTGTGCTCAGTTATAGAGGCAGGGCATCTAGAAAATGCTGAATGTTAGGATGTAGCAAACACTATTCAAGATCATTTACACTAAAAGAAAAGGACAAAACATTTAGAAAAACATCTACTTAGGGTTTCAGTATTCTCTACTAGAACTGGGAAACTCAAGTATGAAATTAATTCAGGTTTCTACATCCAAATTCTCTCTTAAGCTGTGAAATAGTTTTCACATCAATATAAATATTGTAGGTAATGTATTTTCAGAAATTAATTTTAAATAGAAAAGATAATCATGTCATTTTTCACAGCCTTATAATATCCATGCTGAAAAATAACTTTGGCTTTTGTCAGAATAGCTTCTGTTAAATGAAAAAAAAAAAAAGAAAAAAATATTTTTAAGTAATTAAGAACTCAGTCTGTATGGAGGCAAGGCCTGTTTCTTGAGAAAAATCATCCAACACAGAGCACTTGGACTGGAAGCTCTAGTGTTTATAATTATGTCTCAGCTGGAGATGGCTGCTGAACTTCTGAAATTTTGAAGAGATTTTTCCTGTGTACTCTGGAAAGGCTTCAAAGTACACTCAGCAAACAAATTCCAAAACTACAACGGGTGTATTTTAGCCAGTGTCCACCTAAACTTATACTACAGTCTGATTGATTCTGTGGCCAAAACGGACACCTATCAGCTATTTTTTATTTCATATCATCCTTTCCCACTGATACACTTGGCAAGTTGTCATTTGACAAATCTAAACCCGATGCATGCTAAATATGCTAGAGGATGAAATCTCCATTTCCAGAGTTTTATTTGTCAAAAGAGGAACCATATATTGTGAGGGCAAAGAACCCAATCTGTGATGCTATTTTATAAAGAGAGCTTCTGACTGTTAGGATTACGTTTGTGGTTAATACTTTCTACAAATATGTAGTAGAAAATATGTACAAGTAAACATCTGGCACTGCTAAAATCTAAAACACTGTCGCTTTCCAGTGTCCTCTCCAGCTACTCTTATATGGCACATAATATCAGAAAAAACACATACCTGAGACTCAGAGGAGTGAAAATTTACACATCCATTATAAATTATCCTTTGAAAATTACATGAGAAAATACTTCACCACTGAATATTACAACATAATGCAGCTTGGAGTATTTATTCTTTACTACAGTTTATTCTTTACCACAGTTTATTCTTTACCATCACTTTTGCCATCACAGTATCTGAACACTTGTCAGCACATTGCAAACAGCAACTAAAATTGGACAGATTTATTGTCTTTCCCTGGAAAAGAAGTGTAAATAAGCTACATTGTTCTGCTATGCTTTGTGTTTTAGATATATCTACAGATACTTTCAGTGTTCACTACAGAAGGTAAAACTGAAGAGGTACATATTGAACTTGAGTCAGAAATTAGAGAATTTCCCAATGGTCTTTAATTGCCTATCAAGCAGCAAGCTCCTTTGAGCCCAGTGAGTGTGGGACATTTTGGTTCCAAGGACTGAGGTTCTCATATAGAAATACTGAGCGTAGATCACTGAATAACCTCAGCTAAGAACTAACACTTGGAACATGATGCAATACTCTGCAGAAAGACAATGCAGCGAAAGTTAAATCTGCTCCTCATTGCTTACCTTGCCTATGTCCATTTTTTTTTAATAGTTGGCATTTAAGAGCTGCTATTCATTACAAACTTGTTTGTCATAAGTAAGTCTCCATTCTCTCATCCTGATAATTTACAAGATAAAGTTCAAATCTCTCTTTCATTAAAAAGGCTGCTAGAATTGAATGCATATTATACTTGGGAGTACCAAGTATGACAGTTTGTGAATTGTGGATACCATTTGGATACCAATTAGTCAATGGGAATAGTAAAGACGACAGAACGAGAAATGACAGCCTGCATGGAAACTACTGCCAGGACAAGCATGACTTCTGCATACTATCCAAGCAAACTGGATTTGGGAACCTCTGTCTAAATCAAGAGCAGCTCAGATGGGTTTTGTGGAGATAAGAGAAATATGATGAAATGCAGAATTGGTGGTGGGAGTGGATTTTAGAAAATGAACCAAGCAATGAAGGAATCAAGCAATTTGCTCGATTATGGCCATAATCCAATAAAAGTGGAAAGCACAGAAAATATGATAGTATTTTCAGCAATGGATCCTTAGCTTAAATACTATTTTTCATTTTGTCTTCTGGCTTAAAAATATATATGTAAAATAAAAGATGATTAGGAAGAAGAACCTAAAAGAACCACAAGAGAAGACTGTAAAACAAGAGAAACCAAAAAATAGTGTATTTAAGTGCTTTGACCTACAGATGAGAACAAGAGAGAGAAATTTCTTACCTGCATTATCCTCATCATCCAGTGAAAGCAGAAGGCCAGTACACCCATAGGTACATAATTTTAGAGAGTGACAATTTCTGCTCCAAAGGTCAAAAAGCGCATGATGTTTTTGACAGCATGCAGTATGGCAGATCTCCTGTAGCAGCACAGCAGGCTTGCTGAGAGACGAGTGGGCACCAAGGCCTTCAGGCAGAATTTACTCTCCAGCCTGGCCCACCATCACGATTCCCTCAGTCAGGGAATTCCCCCTCCCGGCTCCAGCTTTGCTTCACTCTCTGCAGGTGAGCATGGGAGCACAGCTCTAGACTTCTGTCCCCCGTCTTGAGAAGAGAGGGGCCAGGCAGTGGCCTGGAAACTAAGTCCTAAGGAAGTTTCTTTACATCCTTACACACCAGGGAGGCTTAGCTGAAGCTGGGAAGCCCATGAAACACATCTCCCACTCTGTCACAAACTGTGAGGAAGAGAAAACTTGTCAAGTGAAGAGACAACAGAAGTTTGCATTAACTCTCCTCAGCTGCGTGTTATGCAGTGTACTGCTTTAGCTCTGGAACTCTGCTACAGAACAAATAGTTCAGCAAATGAAACAAATAGCTTGGAAGATTTTTTAAAAAGGATTAGACATGTACGTGTATAAAAGAAACACGCTGACAGGAAGAACAACTGCAGGCATTAGTGCTGGCAGTGCTTCATAGCATAAAGTGATCACTGATGAGAGAAATTTCGCTCATTTAATCTGTTTTGTGTAAGGTTCAGGAACATTATGTACCTGAAGTACAACTACTTCAGTAGTACAACTACTTCTGTTGTAGCATTTAATATAGGCTACTGTTGGTGGTAGAGAAGATGCTCGATACTAAGAGTCCTTGGTTCTATTCATTGGGCTTTTTTATTGCCAGTTATTTATAATATATTATTAAAAAGTCAGACTGTACCAATTTTGAGGCAGAGGGAACAAGTATGTGCATATGTGAAATTTATGTCACTGTATGTGGGAAAAGAACATTAAGAAAGGATCTTGAGAAAAAGTTCCATTTCTCCCTTGTGTCCTCTAATCCCATTCCAGTTCAGTGCTCATGATTTGGATTTATACAGGTAGGAAACGTCTTTCAAGAAGTTTCTGTTTCCACTTAAATCAATTTCTTCTGTCGGCTTCTTCCTATTAAGTACCTGGAGACAGATATTTAAACCAATTGCTCTACAATGAGCCATGAGAAAAGGCAGCAGGTTGGATGGATGTTTATTAGGCAGGAGGCTTGAGTCTACTGACAGGATACTACCCAGTTTAAAGTTCTTATCTGTTGAAAGCAGCAGAACAGAATGAGGGCAATTAGACTTACTAGCTGATCTACTGACCTGTAAGAATAAAGGGAATAAAAATGCCAGTGTGTGATAAAGCAGGCAGCTTTGCTAAACAATAACAGAATATGCATAATAGCTCAGGAAGCTTCCTCAGGAAAAAAACATTATAATTCTCATTTCATTAGAAAAAAATATAAAAGGAGACAACCACCAGCAGCTGGAATAGAACTAGCTTTTCAGGAAAATACACAGGGCCAGATCGTGCCTCCTGCTTCTTCACGTTTTCTGCTCTTTAGGCCCATGGAAATACGCCAGGAAAAATTAATCAGCAGAAGACCATGTTATCTCTTCTGCATAGTTCCCATGTAGTGTCTCACAGAAAGACCATGCAGCTAGGGAGCTGGCTGGAAAAGCTGCCTGTCTGGGGAAGAGTGTCCTTGACTCCCACAGATCCCAGAGGATGTGCCTGATTTCAGTGGGACATCTCTTGTTGATTTGAGAACTGAAGAATTCCACCACCGAGATTTCCCTTCTCCAGATGAAAAGCACGAGCTGATTTGGGTGTCACGGCTTTTACGTACTGTGGAAGTTCTGGGCAGAAAGATGAATGCCGGTGTAAAGACAGCTTGTTTAAACTGAGAAGTACTGATGGGTCATTGATTGAATGCTAGGTCATTAGGTCTGCAGCTGCCTCAGAAATATTGTAGAAGAGGATTTGATCTTGGAAAACGGCAACAGGGACAGTATCAAATCCTGGCTTGCTCCCACACAACCCACCCCCTCCCCTACCATTTCCCCATACCCTACCTTTCGTATTAGGAGTTTCCAGGCTCTTGTTATCCAGGGTGGAGGAACGATGTCTTTAAAAGTAGACGATCTCCTGTTTTAATATATTATGAACATAAGCTATGATCCAGCCTGCTGATTTACAGAAGAAATATCAAACATGCACCGTTCATTTCAGTTTCCCATTAAGTAATGCACATCTTTTTTCCTTTTTGTCCAGTGGAAAATCCCATGAAGTAGGAAAAAAAAAACATTCTGGAGCTCGCATTGATAAATTACTTAAAGTGCCTCTCCAGTCAGGGTCTGCGAGTCATGCGGAAGGGTCATGGCCTTCATGTCCTCGGCTTCTCAGGGGAATTCTGCATCATTTCCATTAAGTATCATTGGAGTCCTCTCCCCTCCTCCATCGTTTCCTGCTCCCTTTGCTGTTTTTTACCACTCCTACAGCAGGCCTTACTAAGAAACTGTTCTGCTGTTAGCTCCCTCCCATATGGCTATGCACTAATCCCCCTTCCCACACACATTCATACAAAGAGAGGAGAAAGTATAGCTGTGGAAGAAATGCTTCACTGAGCAGCAGTGCCTGCTATCTGGATTATGTCTGGCAATTAAAGGGTGCGAAAGAATCATGTTAAACAGTATTGCTGTTTTGCTCTCCATTCTTTGCAAGATCTGCGGAGCTCCCAAGGATCCTGAATTTGCAACTACAGATTTTTGGAGGGAGACAGCTTCCAGTCACCTTTCCCCTCCCCCTTAGGATGTCAAGGTATTTTCCATAGGATTTTTAATTTAGCTCTCTCGTCTAATCTGTTTAGTCACAAGAAAAATCAACTCTAGAACTTACTGAAGGAAAGTTAGGAAAAAAAAATTGTTGAAACTAAATGAGATTGGGAGACTTAACTTTGAAAAGCTCTGCTCCTGTCTATTTACATTGAAACTTTTTTTTTTGCTTTTTCATCCTAAGAAAGCACGTCAAGAAACATACCATTTGTCAGGTGCTTACGATAGTGGGCTGTCAGCTCACTGCCTAGCAACTCACTCACACTGTGCAGGGATATCCTGGCATTACATGCACTGTCACGTCTCATTGCCTAAGACTTGCCTTGACGCCGTCTCACATGCTAACAGCGTGTTACATCAGGTTCCTCACTTGGGAAATACCGAGCTGCCCTTCTGTGTCATCTGGCCCAGTGGGCTCACTGAGTGACACCTACAGGAAAAGCAGTATCATGGTTAATCTAGGTAGCAGCTTTACTACACTGCAGAAGTCACAATGCATTTACACAGAATTTTATGTTAAGTAGAAACTCAGTGTTGGTGTAGCATGAACATCAGCCTCCTTGAAACATCAACTGGAAGTTTAAAATTTCTTTCTGAAAACCAGTTGGAGATTCCCTGTGAAAGCAAGTTATAGTCTTTAAACTTGGGGGAAAAAAATAAAAACGTGTATAAATAAAACCCTTTTCTTTACCCACACAATGGCAGGCTGGTTGTGTGATCTGTCGATTAAATGAGAGGAGTGACATTTAGACTCAAGAGCTCCTGGATATGAAATCTGAGGTTCCAGCCTCATCAGTGACAGCAAGTCACACAGGGGATTTGGGGCCTGCACTGACTGTCAGGTGCTACTGATTGTCATCTTGCAGGTCATGGCTTCCCCCTCCCAGAGCATTCTGTTTTCCTGCACCTCTATTGTAATACAGTGGGATAGGAGGAACAAAAGTGAGGATTAAAAATCTGATATTATTAAAAATTTTGAAGCACACATAAGAAGAAAACCTTGACTTGAACTCAGTCAGTAACAGCCAGATCTCAGAGTTCACAAGAATGTCGATTTTGCAGGTGAAGGTCTTTGAAAAAAAACATTGTGCTGTTTTCAACACAGCTGTGCTGGGGCCTTTTATTCCCAGATTTGTAACTGCAATGAACAGCTGGTGCTTTTTACTTAGGTCAAGAGTTGTGAACTGCGGGCTTTAATATAATGCTGAAGAGATGACTTTAGCAAAAAGCGTACTAAGTGAAATGGAGATCATCTCTCAACTGCATCTTTCACCAAACATAAAAATCAAGAAATATACTCTAAGCTTGTGGATTTTATGTATGCATACAGCTTGGAATTGCCTCAGTGCAGGTACATTTTTAATTGACTACACATTCCTATGCAACTGTATGGGACATGGACAAAAATACAGAACCATTTGCAACTGCAAGTCTTAATGCAGCCCATACCTGGGGGTGGTGTCACATACAAAAAACTGAACAAAATCTCCAGTTAAACGTGTCTGACTGAAAAAAGCAGAGAGTTAAAAATGATAAATGATTATGGATATAAGTAGTCCTGGCACACAGGAGGTGCATCCGTTGGGAGCCAAAGAGTGTAGCAGTCCCTGAAACCTTTCCACTGTTCACCTCGGTCACAAGCACAGCAGTTGTGCTGTTACGGCACAACTGGCTCCATCCACATACTAGACAAAAGAGGCAAACGTATTTCATTAATGCCTGCAAAGTTTTATACAGGACCCTCAGGCATAATCAATGACTTCTCATCAATAAAAAAAATTCAAACTCCTCCTGCAGAACACATGAAATCATTCTCAGTGATTTTTCTGCTGGTTTGTGCACTGGGAACAGTATCACAGCAGTTATCAGGGCAGAAATTATCTCTGACCAAGAGACAAATCTTGCACATCATAGCAGAAGACTGTCTGAAATATGTTCCTCCATTGTAGCTAACATACTATATACTGCAATGGGACATGGAAAGCTAGATGACTTTCTAGGAAGCCAAAATCTATGGAATCGTAATTAGAAGGACCCATGTGTTGCCAGGTCTAGTCGAGAGGTAGCGTCCCTGCCCAAAACAGGGAGGTTGGACTAGATGATCTCTGAGGTCCCTTCCAGCCTGGGCCAGTCTATGAAGTCTATGAAGAATTACCCCAATATGTGCATAAATTCTTATGTATTTTCTCAATAACTTGTCTTTAATACAATTACTCTGATGCTTCTAGGAATGCCATGTGCACAGATTTTTCCATGGGAAAACTATGTTACAATTATGACTTTTGTACTAATCAATACAGTAAAATAAGTCAGTGAAGTTGGTTTAATCTAATCCATTTCATATAAGTTTGTAACAAGGTAAATGCATGTACTTGGCTAGTTATCATGTCTTAGCTGAGGCTATAGTAACAGTTTAAAAAAATGCTAACAGGACCCCAATAACTCTGGAAATCAATACTGTAATTCTGCTAGAAAATATACATAAATACCTTATGGTCGAAAAAGAAAGTCAGATAACGTAAGAATTTTCATTTTTAAACAAAGAAGAAACTTGCTATGATGCCATTTTTATCAGCAGGACCCTTCATTTGCTGCAGTAAGGTTTCAGTAAGAACCGAAACACTGTCAGAAGTGCATACTTTATAGCATTTGATGTACTCAACACATTAGCAGCTCTGTAAGCTCTAACTTCTGCATCACTTTCCTGCAGCCTACTTATCCAAGAGTATGTTAAAAGCATTTGAAGGGATGCAGAACATTATTACAGCAAGTGTGATTCGTATGCTTAACTACATACTAAACGCAGTAGCATGTTTCATAGTCTTTGGAGTGTGCTACATTTAATACTTCAGTTACTTACCTGGGCTTTTTTATTGCAATACTTCTCATTGTAGACAGAAACTAATGTTAATCCATGCATCTTTCTCTCAATACGTTGTAAGTACATGAATATAGATGGTAGTTTTATGGTATGCATTGCAACACTTCTGGAAGACACACGTGGCCATACACATCACCATTTGCAGTTCACTTTGTAAGCCATCACCAACACGTTATTTTTTATCAGCGTTATTTTCCACTAGGGATTCAGTGGTACAAATAAGGGAAGCAGACATACTCGAAACACTCAAAGGCTGAAGAATTATCCATTAAAATGTGCAACATTTGCCAGAAAATAAATGCAGACGGTACTTGGACTCCAGACAACAAAACTGTCTCAAAGACCATTCATCATTGTGCCGACCCAATTAATTTTCCAATTCCATAAAAGCTGATAGTTTTTGAGCTTGTTAAAGAGGCCATCAGAGTTGGTGCATCTCAAATCTGACCCAGCAACTGCATTTCAGTGGGCAGCCCATCATGCTGTCCCTTCAGTCTCCCCCTCCTCGCCTCTCAGAGGAGCAGGCAAGGCATTGAGGAAGAATTTTCCGCCTCAGAACCCTTTGGCATCGCAGTGCCTTGCTGCTGAGCGAAAACAGAGCACAGCAAAGTCTGGTGGCAGCTCAGCATGCTTGTCTAGACACCCCAGGCTCCTCACCCACACACTGCTGCACTGCTCAGTCTGTCCCCACAGAGAAGAGATAGGCCTCGCAGCGATTACTTGATTCCTCCTGTCGCAGACAGCAGATGGGACTCAAGAAACAAATTAAAGTTGTTTTAGCTGCAGTGGTCCCAGGGGATCTGCAGAATTCAGCAGTGCTCCAGCCGTGCCCTCTTCGCTGCCCTCCCTTTCTGGTGTCAGAGGAGAAATGAGGGTAATTCCCAGCTATCTCCACAGCTGTACCCTTTCCAGGGCTCTCCTGACACCTGGGAAATCTTTCTAGAACCAGACAGCTTTAGAACTGCTTGGCTTTGTCCTGTACTACTACAGGGTCTCAAGGCAGCTGAATAGAGTTGCTGAGCTCCACTTCCCACGTGTCATCTCTGCGCAGGGCTAGCTGCTAGCCTGGCTGAAGTGGAAATGGAAAACATCCACACGTGCTGACAGAGAATCAAGGCTGTGATGTCGGCTGTGGTCTGGACGGCAGTGTGACTCTGTGACTGGCAGAGGAATGACAGCCCAGGCCTGTGCTAAAATGCTGTGCTAGTGTGTAAGAGATCAGACAAAGCTTTATTCCTGAGCACAGGCTAATGTGTAAACTCCAGGCTTTGGAGGGAAGTCTGGGCTTAAATGTGGGCCCAGACCTGTGCTTGGCAGAGTGTAAACCTAGCCACGTGACCTCAGCAGGGTCAGGATGTGGCCATTAAGATTACAAAAAAGTTCTGTAAAAACACCTGGCAACCTCTGGCTTCTTATTTTGGTAGTTCCAACAAGAAAGAGGCAGTACGTGCTCTCTGACAGCTTTTGCAGCTTTTGTTTTGTGGAGCTATAAAGTTTTGCAAGATTTCCTCAACATGGTCTCAGAAAAGAGGAATACAAATACTCGCAAGTCGTGCTACAGTAAGGACCCAGACTCCTTTTTCTACCAAGTTTTACCACGGAAACTCACAACTGAAGTCTAGTGCCCTTGACTACTTCAATTACCTACCCAGCAAACGGTTCCAATTTGGAAGGAATTTCCTACGGGTTTTATCTTCCAAGCTCTGTCTCCTTATACAGGTTATTATCCTTGACTGAGCTCAGGTTTCAGAGATAACTGACTCCTAAAAGATTTCCCAGGATCCATTCAGTTCTTGAAGAATCCTCACAGCTGAGGTTACACCATGTTTAAGTTAGAGGGAAGGGTACAGAGTGGATTTTGTAATATGTGGGTCACTCTTCTGAGTTTTCCAGTTTGGGTTAACCTCGGTTTATTTTTTTTTCTTACTTATTATAGAGAAAATACAATCATGAATAATACCACAAAAAGTTCATGTATCTACTTCTGTGTTTTCAAATCAAAGTAAAAGCTTCACAAAGTTCAGATTCAAATAGCTGGAATCTACCAAGCCAGAAAAATGTCAAAGCACCTCCACACCCGATCCAGAAGTGGTCTTCCCTAGTTTTGTCCACAACTGACTAGCTCAAAATCATGACAAGTGGTGGCTCCAATGGCTTCTTACTGTAGATAATCTCTGAGTAGCATAGGGATTTCTTAATTGCATAAACCTATTTATGAAAAATAAACTACAAAGGTTTAAAACAAAAGTTAAGTGAAACCAAGAAACAAAGAAGGAAATACAGAACCGTGACACTACAAAATTATAATACATGTTCTTAAAGCTGTATGGTAATACAAGGGCTTTAACCCAGCTGTATTGTATTAGCCCTTTTCTAACCCTGCTATGCAATTGCAATTACAAATAGCCTTACAGGATGTGCTGGTGGTCAGGGAACAAACTGGATTTTTGATTCACGAAAAAGGATATTTGTTTTGCTAGTTCTGTATTTGCTGTGCACTCTAATCTGGCCCTGTTGCTTACAGGAGGTAAAGATCATTTCACATAAAAGTTGCATAACCCAAAAAAGCCTGTATTTGCATTGAAGAATTATCAGTTCACTAACATGAAGTGAAATGAACAATTAGTCTTAATTATTTGCTGGGGTTTTTTTACATTGTAAAACATGTGAACAGAGCACACTTGTTTATCCAACCTAAGGTTATGCCAGCAGTCATCTCCTCCATGGAAGAAGTCTAAACTGCTAGCTGCAGACACCAGAAAAATATCACAGGCGAGAGGAGAGAGGAATTTGATGAGTTATCTAGAAGTAATGAGATGGATAGTACCTCATTCCTGTTTACAGAAGTTATCGTGCAATTCAAAAAGCATACATTTATGTTCCTTACACATTACCTTACAACTAGTCACCTTTTCACCGTTCTTAATAAAAAGGGTTAAAGTCACCAGCGATTTTTACAGGGTGGGGGGAAAACAGAGGGGAAGAAGTTTTATTTGCAATGGAAGTAAAGAAAAAAAATCAACGTGTGGAAAGGGATCAGTACAAGGGGTTCAGTTTCACATCTGCCAAAAGCAAGCAGTTTGCAGTACTGCATTGCACTCACTACAAAGTGGACAGGAATTTAAGGCTAAGACAAATACGTGAATGTACAGTCCAAAAATGTTCTATTTATGGTAGATAGCATTTTTGGGGGTACCCTAAAATGTTTGCAAAGTGGAAGAGTTAAAAAATAAAAGCTTTATAACCATGTAAATAAATGAACCGAGGTACAGCTGCTGAAAAGGAATGCAGAGTACTTCTATCAAGGAATAAAAATATTACTGGGGAACTACTTTAAAACAAAAGAAGCCCTAATACTCTTTTGAAAGTGAGCATGTGGCAAGCCGTGCCCTAAGAGCGCATGTACCTCCACAGGATTTGCAACAGCAGAGCAAAAAGTCCCATCTGTGCTCAGGTTAAAAAGCACTCCCCAGATAAAAATGATCAAAATTGGTATACAAACCTGCCTACAGAATAGGGTGCAGAAGACAATCCTAAGGAATTTGATTAAGTGCTTAAGAGCTCGTATGCATTCAGGAAGTGATACACCACATTATTACAGGTACCAGTGTATTTATGTATTATGTAAACCCTGTTGGCACTGAAAGTTAGCCTGAGGAGTGAGGTTGACCCAATGCTAAAATGAGACTTTATTTGGACTATATTGATATTGACTGGATGAATTAACTGCTTGGTTCCTGTAATAAAAACGTATTAAAAACGTTGATACTTTCACTACAATCAAACCGACCAGTACTTCATGGGGCCATTTGAGAATACTGATACTTCTAGACAGAAAGTCATTCGGGTACATCCTTCTCTACAGAGAAGCTATAAAAGTTGCACTTGCAACTCACTTCCCAGAAACTTTAAAAAGGCACCTCAGAATCATAAATTGCATATAATAGTACTGAAATAATGGTAGGGTTATAAAAAATAAAAATGACTGTGAGATCTCATATCAATGTAAACACACGTGTTAGGAACCATAGACTAAGGTTCCTGCCCACCAGCATCTGTGTAAAACTGAGGTTTCTGTAAGAACACTTCCTACTGTTCAGAGGAACCGAGGCTGTAAAAACATATAGCAGCTGTGAAATACAGGAGCTTCTAATGGCTTATACTTCCCCAAAGCAAAATCCAAAGGCTGCAGGGAAAGATTTTTTTTTTTTTAGAAATATGACTCAATATTATTGTATCTTTCTGGAACACAAAATTATATGATAAACTCAAATATGAAATATAAAATGACTCAAGCTTATCAGAACCTGGGAAAATAACTCCTGATGCAGTTACTGATTGAGCTGTTTTAGGTAACATGGTAGAGCGAAAAAAACCTCCATTGTGTGCTCTTTTACCCCAGGAAATGTGTCCCCTCACCAATAAAGGAAAGATGATAGGACTTGGCTTACCTTTATAGCCTGCTCTGTCTCCACGCTCCATTTGCATTTGAGATCTCTAGTTACAGTCATTGTGCGATCCTCTTTTTATTTAAAGAATAAAAACTTACTACACTAGTACCACTCCTAACACCACCCTTTGTTTGGCTAAGTATTCACTCTGTGTGCACTTAAATATATACAAATTTCACATTGCTGGGATGCTTTGGGATTAAAAAAAATGTGATTCATCAGCACCTGATGTCCATAAAAACGTATCCAACTGATCAGAAGACAAGTCTACTGTGTCCCATAAGGTGCTCCCAACTACTTTTCCAGAGACGGACATGCTGCTTTTGTTGCAGAGATGAATGCAGAGTGAGGAAGGCATGTGGCTTTTGTTTTGGTAACAGGTGGTTTGTGGCTTCTTTTTCAGATCACAACAGGCCCACTGACCATAAGGCTCAAAAGGAACAGTTGCAAAGGTCCTTGAGTTATCCAGGAAACAAACAAACAAACAAACAAAAAATCACATAAAGCAGAGCAATTGGCCACTATATATATATTGTACTGCTATATACCAAGGGGTAATTGAGCCGTTTGATTTAAGAAAATAGGTGGTTAATTTTAAAAGCAGCCTCTCCTTGGCCGGAATTGTAATGACATAGTTTTACAAATAAAAGTTTTGCTTTTTACCATTATTACTGTTGAGAGACGCCAAACATACACACCCGATGTCACAACTCTTCTTTTCAGCTTGGCTTCAAATTTCAAATAGTATTCTGAAATATAAGCAATAATAATGTTCTGTTGAAAGCCATTTTAAAGACCCATAATTCACATTGTCAGCCTGAGGGGAGATGGAAGAATTAAAAACTGAAAGAGAGAAATACTTCAGTAATAAAAGCTACAACAGAATGGAGAGCACAGCGTGCAGCACTCCAACTCTTTTTAGAGGTGTATCTATCATAGCCTATGAAATGCGTATCAGCACAAACTTTCTGTCGCCCTAACTTACCTTTGTCTCAGAGTACGAGTACATGAGTGCATATCTCAACTTACTTCCTTTTTCTTCAGCTCTGAAAGCACGGAAAAATAGATTCTGAGCATTTCAGTACGCTGGCTCTGGAAAATTACTATCAGAAACTACACAAATCCATTCCAGAACACAGCCCTGCAGAATGACAACAGGACCCAAAATGAGAAGGTGAAGATGACCCTTCAAATCACCACAGACAGACTGCCAGCAGAGGTACTCACCAACCAACTGACGCTCCTCCAAGTGCTTGTGGGAAGCATCAGTGACCCGTCAGGCCTAGAGCAATCATGTGTAATAAAGCTCATCTGTTACGGGCACCTACTTGTGTTGCATAGCTAGGCAGAGAAAGCATTTTCTTCATGCTAAAAATACTTCCTTCCCCTTGCTAAAATGACAGAAGTACAACTGTGCCTGACCTATTTTCCATCCTTATTCATTCTGTGGAAATCTTGCAGAATTGACACCTAATTTCCAGGTGCTGTTGCTTAGCTTCCTAAATGATTAACAAGTGTACTAATGATCCCTTTTCAGCATCACACAGGACAGGGAATAGCTGTGAAGCTTACAATCACATCACCACCCTTGTGTCCGAGCACGTTTACAATAGCAGAAGAGACCTCCACCAATTTCAAGCAATAAACTGTATTACACATGTCATAGTCTAATGATATATTATGCTGGTCTACTCTTAATAATATCAGCAGGATAGAGCACAAAAAGTACAGGGGAAAAATGGACCAAAATCAGAGATGTCTGACTTGTTTACTGTATTAAAGATTGCTGCCAGAAGCTTCTAGAGGTTGGGGTGCATTGTGTGTGCTGATTCTGACATGGGTTTTCAAAGAAGAGATGAGAGGAGCAGTGAGGAGGTGAGACTGGTAATGAGGTGTGTCAGGGAACTACTGAGGAACAGGGCAACTTCAGACATCTTGAAAATGTTCAGAATTACTTCAAAAGTGAAAACAAGGGAGGTTTCCATGTCACAGTATGTTCACAGCTGTACCTGACCAGCAGAGCTGTATCAGCACGGCTTCCTCTCAGCAACGTGGTCAGCAGG
>NW_009705249.1:21585-25595 GCF_000703405.1 Apaloderma vittatum
TAGCCATCCCCTCTCCAGAGGCCAATGACAGACACCGTCATCTAGCCCTTCTGGCTGAGCCAGCTGAAGATGTTGTGCTTCACAGTTGTCCCTCCGTATCTGCCAGCTGGGATTCACCACCCTACAGCTGAGCCCACAGAAGAAATGCTGTGAGCATTCTCTCACACTTTGGACAAAGCTGGACGAGTTAGCATTACTCGCTTTCAGCAGCACTTTAAATCACTTTGTGGACCTTGCCTGAAGTGGGCTGGGGCACAGTCTCTTCTGCCTGCACAGAAAGAGGGCTGCAGCCTCCAAGAGAAGAGCAGTAACAGGCCAGAAGACCAAGGTCTCCTCTGAGGCCACACCTGTTTGCAGTGTGAATGCTTCTCATGGCTTGAACAACATAGATCTAAGGTAACAAAGGCACATATGCCGGTGGTACCTCTACACCTATAACTTTTCCTGGCACAGCTGTATCAGCAGACCTTCGTGGTGTGAGAGCTTGAAGCCACAGTCCCTGCTGGATTCAGCTGATGATGCTTTTGGTCTCGGAGCTGTGAGGTGTAGAGACGTTCAGTAAGCATAGATAAATCCAACAGATATTGTTAACTGGAGCTCCTGACCACTAGCATTCACGCCTTGGGATGTTCAGCTTGCTAGTGTTCTAAGCTGCTTGCCTAGGAGGTGATGGGTAGCATGCACAGACAAGGCACAAGCCACCACAGCGATACTGTCCATCACCCACCCTCCAGTGAGGGACAATGAGGACAGGTGGGGGTAGAAAGCTCTTAAATTGCCACCTCTCAAAAGCACCAGACCTCCAGAGACTGGGCTCTGGTCCAAGCCAGCTGTAGGAAAACAGGGCAGTTAGCAAAACACCGAGAAGAGAAATCAGAATGAGATAAAGGGAGTCTGGTTGCAAGTGGAAAACAAGGAACTGGAACCCCACCGAGCGGGATGGGATGCAGAACAAGTAATGAGCACCAAGTGATCTGGACAACTGCGTGCACCCTCCTGCTGCCCTACCCATCTGCTTGGAATTTGCTTTCAAAACAAGTCCTGTTTTCCTTACGCCTGCCCTGCTGCAAGCTCCCATCTTGTCCTTTACAGATCTGGTGCTCTCACTCAAAATCATTTAGAGAAGAAAAGCCTAACTGAGAAACAAAGGAAACTTATTTTTTAACACACACATTCTTCACCTCGCTAAGTTCCTTTCAGCTGTATTTTCCCTTCACTTATTCGGGTCAGAGCCTTCTGGCTGTTTTTTTACAGGCATTTAACGACAACAGTGATTTTATATGACTGCCCGACAGCATTAAAAATTCATCACAAGTCCTGACTGTGTCTGACATTTAGGTCCAAACAACTGCATACTGTTGGAGAACCTCCACTCCCCATGAAACACACTCACTGACCTCCTCTTCCAGAAGAATGAGGTCATCAGTATAATGAGCTTTCCAAATTGATCTGTAAACAGCCCGACTCGCAGTGTTTCTCTACGAAAGTTACAAAAGGAGCCGTTTGCACACAAAGGTCTTCAGCTCCACCCAGTGGTAATGAAAAGATTTCCAAACCGTTCCTCTGCCCATGCTCGGGTACCAGGTACAGAGCACCTCTTTTTTTTAAGATGAAGCACTAGAGACCTCTGCTTGGACACAGCTTTTCTACAGCTTGAGCTGTTGCACGTCTCAACAGTAGCCTGTGCCTTCGAAAGCTGGGAATTAATCTTTATACTGACATTATATACATCAGCCATCATCATCCTCTTTGGTCTCTGCAAATTTTGAACACTTTATTTCTTCACTAACCATCTTCCAAACAACCAGCTGTATGGTCAGAGCAGCATGACCTCATCTCTCTCTGCAGTGATTCTGGGAGTGACTAAGATGCAAAACTTCTCTAACACCTGCCTTTTAACCATTTGTTTTTATTTCTCAGATGAGGCAGCACTTTCTGACATAACTCTTGAAACTAGTTTTACAATTAGGGATGCTTTTAAGGAAGGCTTTTCTTGTCCCAAGTTTTCAAGAACAGAATGGCTCTCTAAATGAACCTTACAGAATGACGGGACCTTAAGAAATTCAAAGCTACCTCCAGCTCTGTTGGTTGAACAAAAATGAAATAGTTCACATCTGACTTAATTAATGCTCAGATACACATCAGCAGTCCTCAGGCTCTAAGGCTGAAATTTGTGACAAATGAGGGTCAGGTAGACACCATCACCTCACCCACCCAAAACCCTCCTCAGTATCACCATCAGCTAGAGGCCTTATGCTTTTCGTGGGGCACCGATACTCCTCTTCATGACTCTCTGGGGAGCAGATTCTGGACTCAAGTCCCATGTACAGCTGTAAAATATTAGAAACCTTTATCCTATTTCTCACTGCTGGTCCTGCCTCAGGTGCTCTTTCTTAGCTTATTGAAAGGCGTGTCTCATTTTTACCTCCTTATTACCCCCATGTCAGTATCGTTATAGTGGTTATATTTACATTTCAAAGTGCTGAGCCTGTAGCATTTGTCTATGAGTTTTGAGATTATAATTAGATGCAGTGCCTCATTTTCAGCTAAATAGCCCAAAACTTATGCAAAGTCAGAAACATATTTTAAACTGTGTGCTGCATATAAGCAAAACTGGATTTTTCCTGTCTGAAAAGCTTCCAAACCTCTTCACTTCAAGCATTCCCTTGTGCAGTTTCTCTCTCACCTACGTAGAGGCCTATATTTATTTTCATTTTAATAACATTTTCACCACAAAACTGGTATAATGTGTTTAACGATCAAACTATATCACATTCATCAATTAAGGTTTGAAAATTATAAACTAACAACATGAAAAAAGATTCAGCCAGCTTTTCCTCTCCCACGCAAAATCTAACTTGTAAAACCAGTACTTCACAACATTTCAGAGCAGCCGTTTAGTTTTTCAGCTTATCAGGGATGAAACCAGACAGAGCTAGTTTTACATGCAGTAACCGTTTCCAAAATGTGTCAAGTTTTTAAGGTGCTATTATGGTTTTACTTACAGGAGAAAGGGAAGTAGCCTATTGGGGCAGACTCTGGCACACACCTATCGATGTCAGGCTGTGAAGTGGCAGGAGGGTGGGGAAAAGGTGGGTTGTGCAGGGCAGGTGAAGTGAGGCTTCCTGAGGCGAAAAGAGAAGGTTGTGCTCTAGCTGGCACCACATCCTCCCATCCCCACATTGCTTCTGCTACCAGGGAAGAGGCAGAACTGCCTTGATTGTAATTCAGCGGGCACTTTGTCATCAAAATAACTCAAAATTTGACCCCTTGCCAGCACAAATCTATAACACTAAGGGAGTTCAGCAATGCTGTGCTTTGAAATAACCCTCGATCATCAGAGAAATTGAATTTCCTTTGCCCAAGCAAAGACTTCTGCAGCTCCTGCACTTGCACTGGGGCCCAGCTCTATGTAACCTCACGCTGTTGATTAGTGCCTTCCATTGGGCACATCGCTTGACGAGCTGCTTTCGTTTCTGATAGCTATGTTTACATGTGCAATGAAGCCGGAAGACTTAGCTCAGTTGTACCATCCCTGGGTAATTCTCCATCTTCTTTTGGATCTCTGCCCCAGCAGAATCCAATAGCCAGCTGCATGGCTGTGACTCTCAGCACCTGGCCAAACTGGGCAAGCAGCTGCTAGAATATTGCTCAGAGGAATTAAACGTGTGCCTTCTTGCTGATCTCTCCTTTCTGCGGCATAATTTAAGAGAGGGAGCATCCCTAGCCCTAACCTTTCTCCGCAGATACAATCCGTTGCCCATCAGTTCCGGGATGAAGAAAAACCAAGATCACTTTCTGTGTGTTAATTGGATGTCTTAAGCATACTGTGAGCAAAGGCAGCAGAATCTCTGATGAGATGTAAGCCAGTTCTCCCTTGATCTATGCCCATCTCCCTAACTTTTGAGTAGTGCTATTGGTGGTTTAGGAGAATCTTGTCAATTCAGAGTATTTTTATAATGCAGGAATTTTATTCTTTATGCAAAGCTTATCCACCCACCCCCCCCCGC
>NW_009705249.1:25626-53724 GCF_000703405.1 Apaloderma vittatum
ATGAAACCTGAAAGAGATATGTCAGGCAAATGTCTAAGAAAAAGGATTCTCTTTACAGCCAGACCAGTTATTATTTCAGTCTTCCCTTTTCTATGCTATGTAGTGAAGCGAGAAGATAAATACTTTATTTTTTGCCTTTCTGTCATTAGCAGAAGCACCTTTTTTTTCCTGGCCTTTGATCAAATCTTTGGCCAAATACAGCCTAATGACACAGCTCCAAATACGCCTTTAATACTCAAGAGCATTTTCAGGAAGAAAAAGACATTCAGAGCCTCTCACTTTCTGAAGATGACCAAAACCACAGTTCATATTTCACTTAAGTTCTGTCAGATAGATTAAACTCCGGAGAGAAACAAGCATCATGCTGCCAAGCACATTACTATTAGACCACAACAAACAAACAAGAAAAGAAAACCCCAAACCTCTGGCTTTTACCAAAATCAGCAGTAAAAAGTTGGTATTTTCATGAAACATTAACCTTCAAATGTAATTACTACAGGCACTGAAATTCCACCTGAAGGCTGCGCTGTTGGGGAGCATTGCTGTAAAACTGACCTGCAGGGTGAGAACGTGGCAGGTAAACAAAAGTAATGTCTGTGCAGAGATAATGGAATACAGGTCAGCACATAAAAAGCGTAGCTTTAGGGGATGGAAGTGCTGTTACTGCCGAGAGATTTTTGCCACTTTCGACCTACCAGCAAAGGTGACAGCGACTTGTTTGACATTGCACAAGCAGTAATCTTTGAAAACGGACGGTACTGAATCATAATAAGCTGGACAGGGGAGCATGAAATCGATGCTGCCCCCACTAAAATCTTCCTGTAATGCTGAAACCATTTTAATATCTGGGGGGAAAAAAAAAAGCAAACCGTTAAACATCTACATTCTACCTTGAGATCTGAGATAAAAGGAGCAGATGTCTCATCTTTGCAAGATTTTCAGCCATGTTTTGCAGGTCCACAAGTTAAGGAAGAGCTCCAAAATCTTGTGTGGTTATATGCTCCTTATCTCCTGCTTGTGTTACCTGTTACTCAGAAAATACAGTGACTGAGATTGTGTGCTGTTTCTTCTGAAGATACGACATAAAGAGGTCAAGACAGGACAATGGAAGTTAAAATCAGCTTTGGGTAGCTCTGATTTCTGGACCACTGCATTATTCAGTGTGATGCCCTGCACGATGCTGGTAAACTTATATGTGTATCAGGTCAATATCTATCCCAAAGTGATTTCTCCTTCTTCAGGTGTCAGGGGTAGAGAGATCTATTTCAATTCCCTGCATTTCCCTACTCAGCCTGACCTTTACAATGTCTCTGTCAGCTCAAAACTGGCCAGAAGGCATATGCAAATACAAAAGATATAATTGTTAAAGCTTACATTTCAGGGAATGCAAATAAGAGAGAGGTGGAAGGCAGCCAGGTCTGTTTGGGGTGTGATTTGCAAAGGCAACTGAGCTGGAAGATCCCAGTGTTGGCAGGCCCAGGAGAAATGGTACAGAACAAGTTCTGAACTGCAGCAATATCCACCAGAGCTCTTCTTGGCCTTCCCACCTTTCTCTACCTGAGATAAGTTTTGGTTGTGTGTGTGTGTGTGTGTGTGTGTGTCTGGGATTAAAGGCCCTGGCCCATGCTGTTTAAGAGCACAATCTATTTGAAAATTCAGTTCCTAAGTCTTCTTAGTGAAAAATCACAACTTGCGGTGCACCATCTCTTCTCCAGCTTGTGTGAATCAGTTCTTAAATGCAGGAAAGGAAGAAGCAGTAATTTAATCAGCGCTGGTGATTTCTAATCTGCTGTAAGGGAAGTCACAGTGTGCGCTGAGCCTTCCCTCCCCACTGGCAGCAGTCCCACTGCTCAATCTGGAATTTGCTGCTCTGTCTGTATTATTTGTACTGCCTGAAAGTGGAAACATGAGTGGAGGGCCAGGCCGTGGAGACACGGCATCACCTCTGAAAATCAGCCTTGGGCCAGCCCACAGGGTCTGACACAGAGGGATTTCAGCTTGGAGCTGGGATGTCTGAGCACACGGATGCAGCACTGGGCAAATAAAAGTGTTGGGACCTGCCACACAATCTTGAGCAGGTCACGTTGTCTCCCCGGCTTGGTTTCTGCCACTGTAAAACAGAAGCAACACAGTTAGCTAGAGCTCCTTCCCAGAACAGCTTCCTCCATTGAACTAAACATAAAGGATTTCTGCTCGTGACAGCCAAAGCCGTGTGTTCAGGGCTGCAAGGATAGTGTGGTATCACTTTGGATTTGCTTACATCATCTCAGAAATCCGGATGCTTGGATGACTCTGATGAATTTGTGCTTTAAACCCACTTAATGCTTCAGTAAGAGCCGAGCGCAGGGGATTTTATAGCACCATTTTTGTCTGCCTTCAACTCTGCAGGGGGGCTCTTGTAGCTCCCGAGACTCATGCTCAACAAGAGAGGCACCAGCAGGAAAGACTGTGACTGAGGAAGGTGCGAGTCTTACCTCATTTCTTACCTCTGCGATCTGCAGCTTTTGATCACAAACAAAACTTTCACTTCTGTGTTGATTTTCTGTTCCTGGCAAACTGGGTGCCTCAAGAGGGAGTGAACAGACCAAATTCCCAAGTGGATGTCATTGTGTTGTAGCTTAGCATAAAGTAAAGGTAAGCCCCACAAAGCCTCTGCTGGGAAACATACTGTTAAAGTCCTCAGCTGGAGATAAACATCCCTTGTTCAGGATTGGATTTGTCCAGCTTGTCTAGCCCATGTTTTGGACTGAGCTGCAAAGACCAATCTTCACAGGATCCTACCCTCTTTGAATAACTGAAGTGTGTAGATGATGGTCCCAGGACAATTAGCACCCTCTGAAAGACTGCCTGAGGTGGCACAGAGGCTGAATCTCTTTTTAGCCCTGTTTCCAGTGAGCAAATAATCCAGCCCATGTGAGCTCATTCTCCTTGGTATTTCTGTTGACTTGGAGCACATGGGAGAAATTAAAATACCTGATACAGGTAACAAAATTTCCATCCCTGCAAAGGAGATGCAAATTGCAGACTGTTCCCATGGCTCCAGTATGGTTTGCATGGCTGAATGCAGAACAGCCTTGCTGTGCCTAGTGTTGGACTGGCTGATAGAATCGTAGAATGATTTTGGCTGGAAGGAACTTTTAAAGGTCATCTAGTCCAACCGCCCTGCAGGGAGAAGGAACACCTTCAACTAGAGCAGGTTGCTCAGAGCCCCATCCAACCTGACCTTGAATGCTTCCAGGGATGGGGCCTCCACCAGCTCTCTGGTAAAGAACGTCTTCCTAACATCTAATCTAAATCTACCCTGCTGTAGTTTAAAACCGTTGCCTCTTGTCCTATCGCTACACACCCTTGTAAACACTCTTTTATAGGTCCCCTTCAGGTGGGATTCCATTATGCGCTTCTGCACAGCAAGTCATTAATGGTAACATCCGAATCACAGTATTCTTACTGTACCTACTTTCAGTAGCTTCCTTCCTTTTCCATCTGAACCCTGTTTGGTGTTTGGTTTTTTTTTTATCGCAGCAAATTCAGTTAATATTTCATGATATTCTGGTCCTCTCAGGTTTTTTGCATCCTAAGCAGTGTCATTAGCACACCTGTGCTGTTTGTTCTGAGGTCAAAATAAACACTTTGAACTGCATTTCATGATACCCTCCTTCTCAGAGAGATTCTTACTCGCCTTCCAGTCTGACAGCAATCTTCCAATCTCCAATTTAACCAATGACTTTCCTTGTGTTATCCAGTATTTGTCCAAAGCTCAGGTGGCTAAATCTACTGCATATCCCCTATGGGGAAAGTCCCCAGCTTCCAAGCAAGCAATGTTACCCACCCTTCATTCACAGAAACACATGGTTCTTTACTCACAGTCTCCATGTTTGATCTTAAATTGTTTGTTGGGTTGAAAATTTGCCCTAGGAAAGTGGTGAAGAACCTTCAGAAATACGGTGTATGGAGGCTACAGACATAAATATTATCACCTCTTCTAGCTCTCCATCCTTGTAAATTTTCCCTGTGTTCCAGAATGATGGCTCTAAGGGCCCAGTAGATAAGGTAGGCTCTCTCAAAGCAAAAGAGGAAGTATTTGGATTTATCACTAGACTTTAATGTGCATCCTTCATGTTGTCTCAGTTGCTGGGATCTGCAGTCTTGGTTTAGTCAGTCGAAGCAAGAGAAGTCAGTGTATGCCAAGAATTAATTATGAAAAAAAAAAAAAGAAAAAACAAATGTATAGCCCAGTATTTACAAGGCATTATAGAAACCCAACACTACTCATGTGTCCGGAACAGTGAACTCTAATGTTTTTTGACTACATCTGTGTTCGGGTGGGAGGGGTGGAGAGGGTCAGGCAAAGCAGTTGCCTGCACTGCACTACAACAACATGCTTTTGGAACTTACCAAACCTGTAGGATGACAGCAGGATCTAGGGACATACCTTGGGAAGACAGTATAACTTCTGCAGCATCGGCAAGAAAGGAGAGTGCAAAGCAGCGGGATAAATGCGTTGAGTCCCTAGGACAAATGCTGTTACACTCGTGGGTCAGCTCTCTGGCCCAGTGAGCAGGCCAAGGAGGAGAAGATGCACTATCCAGGAGATCATCTAAAGAGAAATTTTCAAGCCCACTAAAAATTTCTACCCAGTGATACAAAGCAGAGATTAAAGATTGCTGCTGCTTCCTTTGTGGCCCGCAGCCGTACAGCATTTTTTTGCAGTTGGGTTATGGACTTGGGGACTGGGAAGATCTGCATGCCCCATCTCCCAACAGCAAGAAAATCTTTCTTCTTAATGTATCCACTCTCTGCACGGTTTTTCTAGGAGATCCTGTAACAAGTTTGGGTTTTGTGCAGCTCCAGCAGGAAAGGCTTGGGAAAAGGGAGGTCAATTTGAATATCAGGTATCGAATGGCTCCTAAATAGCCCAAGCTCAGAGTGACTGGAAACCACAGCATTACATGGTCATTGTTTGGCAACCCAAGAGCAATCCCTCTTCATGGTTCCTCCTGGATGGACTTTCCCTACACGAAGGCCCGCTGTTGCTGTGGGCTCTTCAAGGATTCAAATGCCCTTAAATTCTCAGCATAGTTTGTCCAACTCACTCACACTGATAGAATTGTTATTATTGCTATGCATGCACTCCTCATTTTAAGATATTTATTTACAACACTAGTGCATTACTGCACAGCTATTAATCATTAGCTAGTTTTTTCCTAATAAATATCACTTCTGTAAGAGAGAAATATTTCAGACCACTCTGCAGGTGGGAAGATTTGTTATTTAGCTAGTCAGCATCTGCTTTGTCCTCCTTTTTATGTTCCTAGTCCTTCAGTAGGACAAATTAGAGGGCAGTGTGTGTGGGAAGTCTAGGTGGACTTTGTCGTGGTGACAGATCTTGACGTCTCAGAGAGGACAGGATGGCCTGAGGCTTTCAGGAAAGATGAGCATTTTACTGACAGCAATTCAAAACGTATTGAATTGCAAATGTTATCCCTGAGCCAGTTTGCTGATAACACTTGTAGCTCTCCTAGCGTCTGCACCAGTGTATTTGCCCAAGATACTCAACATACTTGTTCTTCATACTGATAAGAGAGCAGTGGTTAAAGAAACATTTGTTGCAATGACTGTATTTGACTCATACATGCTCAGGATTCATTTATCAAATTCATTCCAGACTCACTCTAGTAGAGGTCCGTCTGATAGCTGTGGCGCTTATAAGCAAAAAAATGCAGTGGGTACCTTGAGAAATGAGAACAGAATGGCCATACAGTCTGGCACCAGTGTGGTATGTATTCAGACAGCCACTTACATATGTATTGGAGACTAAAATTAAATTAAAAATTTGCAAGTTATGTGAGAAGGCTTGACAACGAAAATGCCAATCATCATGTGGAGGAACTACAGTTAAGTTGAAATAATAACTCCAAGACTCCTGACTCACCAAATTTTCTCCCTCCAGTTGCTGGGGCGACCTTTCCCATGGGGATGGCAGCCAGCTTGCTACAAACTGAGCCGAAGCCAATTGTAAATTAAGCAGATTTCACATTGTTGGACTCCTCCATGTTCACCATTGGCTGGACTGAACCTTTGCCGTTCTGACATGACCACCAGAACAGGTGCTTTTCATGATGCACATCCCATCTTTGAGCAAAGATCAACTGCAAATGTTGTACTGCGAGGTAAAAAAACTTTGTTGTCAATGTATTTTTTCAAACTTTCAGTTGCATCCTGCTTTGTGTTTGTGGGGTCAGCACCCAAAGTCCTGATTTGCTGATGCCTTCAAGACTGTGGGATGATAAAAGCCCTTTTACCTTAAAGGGCCAAAGAGCAAAATGAACGTACTTGGAGAAAAAGCTGCTTTTATGTTTTAGAAACAGAAAGAGGCTAGGTTAGCATTTATTTCTCCAACTTGGAAGGGCATGTATTGTTGGGGAGCATGCCATGAACACCACAGGCCTATCCCAGCTTAAGAAAATAAATCTCTGTCAGCGTAGTCCTGCATCTAAGTGAACTGCAGGGAAAGGTGAGAACAGAAGCGAGCTGCACAGAGCAAAATCACTGGGAAACACCCATCCGAGTCTTAGTCTCCAGAACAGCAGGACTGAAATCAGTCAAGTACTCAGATCCTAGGGATGCTTAAATCCATCTAAAATCAGATGCCTGAGTATTTTTTTGAACGAAGGACTAGCCAAGCTCCTTACAAAGGGGACAAATCTCAGTGGCCCTATGGACACGGTCTTGTTTCACACAGAATCACAGAATGTTAGGGGTTGGAAGGGACCTCGAAAGATCATCTAGTCCAACCCTCCCTGCCAAAGCAGGATCACCTAGAGTAGGTCAGACAGGATCTTTTGTCTTGGAACACAAGAGCTGCTGCCTGGGCCTGACACATACCTGCAGCGCGAGGGGCCCGCCCAAAGCTGCCGGCACAGGCGGTGTGAGGGTTCCTCAAATGATGGGGCATACATGTTCCTGCTAGTTCACTTCTATGCTGGGCAGCCACAAACTGCTCTTCCCTCTTCACCCAGCTCCTTCACTTCACCTCTCGGCATCAATGCTGCTGACCGCAGCTTCTTGCTGCAGGTGTAAGTCCCCGAAGACTGGTATCTGGGAGGGAGAGAGACAGCCGACTTCCACCCGACTCCGCCAATGCTGCTCATTCCTTATAGACAGCACCACAGCTGCTCCCTTGGGCCGAGCAGGGATGAGCAGCTGTATTCAAGCACTGAAGCTGGACGATGCGACATGCACAGCTATGTAAGGTGGGTCTGGGACTGCCAGTTGGCTTCTTTTTGGAATGGCTGTCATCTGTGCGCAGGGTCCCAGCAGTTAATGAGATAATTTTAGTAGTTTTGAATGGCACTTGAAAAGCCTCTATCAGCATTGTAACCATTAAATGGCTCTTTTTTCCCAGGATTTCTGATCTCTGAGATAACTGATGCTTGCTCTTCATGGTCTCCTCTGGTGCCAATGCATTTTAGCAGCTAATGCGGGCGTTCCAGCTCACACTCAGCTTCTGTCCCTGCCCAGCACAGGAAACGCTTTGTGTACAGATGGGAGCATTAACACTTGTGATACTCTCGAGAGCATAGTCATTAAGGCAAAAAATCCCCATGGTTTAACCCTTCAAAAAAATCTCCTGGCAGCTGTTAGACCACCAATGCATTGACAGAAGTCTTGTAAAACCACGTCAGCCATGACTGAACAGAGCTATAGCATGCAGGCAATAGTGAACAGTGAGAGGGACCAAGCGCACTGCCTCCTAGGTCATGCCATCTTTCCCTCTCGGGCACACAGCTTCTTCCAGCATCACAGTTGTCAAGTCAGCAGTCGGGGCAGATGGACTTTCCGTTTTAAGCTCCCTGTTTTGCCAAAGCTACAGTCTGGAATCTGCCCGCAGGGCCCGTATTTCCTTTAAAAAAAGACCAAAACAAAATCTGTGACCAAAAAAAAAAAAGTTACTGCGAGAGTAGCAATCTCTCTGCCCTTCAGTCAACCCCAGAGGAGATGCTATGTATTTTATGAGCTTTTTTAGCCTTACTGGTTGCTGCAGCCATACTTTCTAAATGCACCCCAGTAGCAGGCTGCTACCTTTCATAGTTTCCCAACAATGGAGAAAAGTCTGAAAGGTGGTGCTCCACTTAATCCCAGTTATGAGGCTTGAGCAGGTCTAAGTTCTTCAATGATTCCTGATCCTAAAGACATCCAGCAATATAAAAGAGAATTCTGCAATGGCTTCTGATACTCACAGGCAAAGGGAAGTCAGCCCTCCTCTTTCATTGTCTTCCCACCAGGGAAGTGTTGAATTCTGAACAGAGTCCTTTGAAAGCGCTGAAGGAACTAACGCACACAGATATTACTGCAGAGCAGTGCTTTGAACAGAGAAACACAGACTATGTTACTATGCCCGAAGTAAAGGGAAAAAGGGTTACACATTCTAGGTATGAGCTTAAGGACAAAGCCCCATGTCCAAAGGGGATGTATGCTCTTGTGCATTTCAGCTAATTTGAAGGCTGAAGTAAATTCTGACTGCGATAAGAACTGCAATCCATGCAGCACCATTTCAAGGCCTTTAGAAAGAAGCTTTTCCCTGGATGTTCCTAGTTAGTGTCCCTGGTAAGGACGACTCCTCCTTGCAGAGACAACACTGGCTCTGCAGAAGAGTTTTCTGCACAGCAGTCCTCTGCTGAATGTGCACAGGGTGTCACGCTCAGGCTACCTGCCAGAGCAGGGGAATGGTGCCTTGCGGCTCTCTCGGGACAGGCTTGCCCTCTAAAGAAGAAAGGGGAAGGCAGCGGCCAGTGTATTTCTCTTCCCTCCTTCTCAAATGCCAGGTCCCAGGACCAGGAGGCAGCTGACCCAAATGCCCAGCCACACTGCTTCTACGTGGACCTTTCCATGGAGACAAAACCAGCTTCTCTGGATGAAAACTGCTTCTGCAGCCGCTATTTCCTGGGCAGGCAATAGTCAGTTGTTCTCCCCCATCTTGCTCACAGAAGTGTCTCAGCCTTCCATGAGCTCTTGCCACGCCGTGCTCTTATGTATGGGGGTCTTGTTCAGCCTCTTCTGTTCTACATCTCCCAAATGGATGAACCTTTCCTTCAGCCAACAAAAAGAAGGAGTGTAACATTAGAAACAGCACTGATCCTGAGCCTCCAGCTAGGAGTTTGCACAGGTGGGTAGGCTGTTTCAAGGCAACCATCTCCCAGGCAGGTATCTACCACAGCTTTTCTATGTTCACCTTCCCCAACAAGTTTAGTTGGCTTCTTCTGTGGGCCTTCTAGTGTGCCTTCAGTCACATGCTGGCATTGCACATGCTTCCAGGAGGGGACTGTCCCTGCAGGACACCACATGTGGTGTGGTACTCTGCACTTGGTTATGTTCACTAGTATTCGGATTTCCTTGTAAATAAATATATTGACCCATTCTGAAAATGGACTTTTTTCCTCATATTTTCTCTGAACACCAGGAGAATATAAACCAGTAGTTAACTGCTCTATAGGCAAGATGCAGCTCCCACCAATAGAAAAGCCACTCTTGGAACAATAATTCATAAACTGATAGTTTCAGGAAAGGTCCAACACAGCATCTGCCTGCTGTCTGACTTACATGAGCTAAGTGAAGGAAAAGAAGCAACAAAGGGCAGGGGTGAACAAACGCAGCTGCAACTTAGCTGTAACTCTTCCTCCTTCACTGCACAGAGGACTTCCTCCTTGCCAAGCAAAATAGGAACTGCTTTCAACATCTGTATCCTGCCACAAACAGAAGCCTGGACAGCAGAGAAAAGGGGGTGAGAAACGTCATTCATCTCTGTGCAGAGCACATTTCATTCCACATCAGATGCCGTCATCACTGCATCATTCTTCACTCCCAGTGTTGACACCAGGAGTTTGTCCCTCATGATCCCCCTTCTCCCCAGCAGTAACATGATTTCAGTTCTTATCACAGCGTGAAAACTGGAAGAACCTGGAGAGCACAGGGAACCCTGAGTGCCCTGCTCCTGGCAGCTACCCTGAAGTCTGCACTACTGACAATAACTCCTTCTGTTTCAGTGAAGGCTGCTCTGCTACTGAGCTGGGTTTATTGAAAAGCGGGTTCAGGCCCACAGAACTCATGTTTCCAGTTGCATCAGCAGGATTACGCGTTCCCATGGAGCTGAGCGAGGACAAGGTATTCACACTCACTGCAGAAAGAACTGACGGGTAGCCAGGTTTCATGCCTACAACCAAGATATTTAATCTACCTCTCACAGCAAAAAAGCAGGAATTTAATACACCTCCTGGAGACACGAGGGTATTTGATCTGTGGGACCAGGAGAAAGGTGAAGGGCAGCAATGTGAGATGGCTTCTAGTAAGAGCAAGGACTCTCTTCTCATGAGACTCGTATCTCAGAGTAAGCAAATTGGTATTCCACCTGCTAATGGATTTAAGCAGCAGCTGCTGTTTACTTAAGGTACCAGCACACATTATTGCACATAGGAAACCATTAAAGGTTTTATACTTGCCTCCTCTGGACAGGAGGACTCTTGGAAGGGAACTTCTCCAAAGGCATTTCCCAGCTGGAGTGGTTCAGCTGCAAGAGCGATGAGGACAGGCTCCAGAGCCCTGTGCGTTTTGTCCAGAAAGGCTGGAAACGGAAAGAATTTGCACATTTGGTTTTAACTGGATTATCCCAGGGCCATCCTAACTGGCATTTGTGCAACACTCCTGCTCTACCTGACTTCCCTCCCTCTGCTTCAATCAGCGCTCGCTCCTCCTCCCCCCAACTCCGCCCATGCTTCTCCCATTTAGTTTCCCCCTCCCCAGAACCATGACACCAAACACGATGCTGAGATCACTTCACCTGCTAGGTCTACAGCCCATCCTACTCCTTTCTTCTCACTTGCCTTTGCCTTGCCTGTGCGCGCTCGGGCACAGCTCTGGGAATTTGCACACACGGGCAGGACACAAGTGGGAATTTACAGCTCCACCTCCTTGTCTGTGCTGCCCTCGTGCCCAGGAGCATCAGGCACCTGCTGTTTTGGGTTCTGTGCAAACATGCAGGGAGACAACCCTTGGCATGGAAAACTTACAGCCTGAGCAAGAACAAGGCAGGACACGCAGGGGACTTGAACAGAACAAAGCGCAGGGCCAGGGTGGAGGTGCACAGCAACAACTAGCTCGCTGCATGTATTTTGCAGGCTTCAAAGCTATGGGAAAAAAATATTCATGTGAAGTGAAAATAAAAAAGACTTTTAGGCAAAACAATGCCCTTGAGTATAGATTTGACACTCGGTTAAGTTCAGTATGAAATGTTTTCATGCTCATTATATGCAACATTTTATGCACACACGAAGAATAAATATAAATTGCTTAGAATCCAGCACCATACGTGAACCTGGAAATTCCTCTGTACCTCCATGCCTCAAACACTGCAGCTCTGTGCTGGTGCTTGAGAACCTGAAAACTAGGAATTGACTGAACAAGAAAACTGGGTTGATCACATTCACTGGTCTGGCATGAGAGGAATAACCACATTAATTAATATAAGGTAACGCTCTCTTCTCACCACTTAAGATGTTATTCTTACCCCCTAAAAATCCCGTGCCTAAAAGAAGCAGAGAGCGATTCTCTGTGTCTCCACAGCTTGTCGCTGTCTCGCTCTGCATCACCAGATCTTTCCCAGGAAGGGGACAGCTTTGGAAAGCCCGAGAAGGTCACCGCGGGACGGGCAGGCAGAGCTCCGGGACTCAGGCTGGACACCGCAGCAAAACTCCCAGCCACAGAAACACCAGAAAGGAATTAATCCTGCTGCTCTGCTCAGCCGTGGACCCCACTGGTTTGCTCGGGTAGCTCCAGGTGTCAAAAGGGAGTTACTCTCTTCCAAAAAAATAAAGTTTTGCTGAATTTCCTTCCACCCTCTTTAAGAGACACGAGTCACAAGCACAACCTGAGAGCACAGAAGTTTAAATCAGCGTAGACGTACTGAGTCCAAACTGTTTAAAGTTAAAGTTTATTTGTACTCTTTGTAGGAATATCAATAAAAGACCTCAAATGTATCTATATCTGTACATATTACAAGAACCTTCAAAAATTATTCACAGAACAAAAATAAATCTTCTTTAGAACAAACCCAGGCAATGAAATGCAGAAATGGATCTCAGAGACCAAACAGTCCAGTGCTACTAGCATAAAAATACAGCTTGAAAAACAAGTTTATTACTTTTTAAGATGTACTTTGTTGAAATAAAAAATAAATTATTTAGAGCTATCATTGTAAAACAGTTCTGTGTAGTAACACTCTTATTAAGGCCCTTGAGACAGAAAATCTATTTTTTTTACAGGTAGGATTCCTGGCAGGCATGATCTGTAATGACATGCTCGCTCATATGGGAGTTAACTTACTGTGGAGAAGGAAATACTTAAAAGCATCTGCCTAAATTTAACCCTTTTTGCTCTGTTACACTCAGGTGCATACCTCTGGCTGACCAGGCTGGTCACTGATGGAAATACATGTAATGGATCAACCCAGACAGGAATTATTCTCCAGGAACGACGCAGACGTGTTGGTGGAATGCAAACAGAATTCATTCATACATGGTGGTCTTAGCAGGTAGGTACTGCTGACACATTCCAGGGGCACCGATATAAAATTGATGGACTTCAGTCATTGACTTTTCAGAGGAATTTAAAAGATGGTAGGTTTAAGCAAGCTTTAAAACATTAAATTAATATAACATGTTAAAAAAAGAAAAAAAACCCCAAGACAACGCAAAGCAACTGCAAGAACGTAAAATAAAACCCATTTCTTGGACAACTTGTTAGATGGATACAGAATTTATCACTGGATACACCTCATAGCCTCTAACTAGAAAATACACACATCCCTTTCCAAACTCCTCTGGACGCCCTGCCTGAGTCACGCCACTGGAGAGGAATGTTACAAAATGTGTCACTGTATTAATCTGTGCTCTTTATGTATAGCTGCCCATTTCTAACAAACCAGAGCAATAACAGTTGGCAATTCCTGGATGTGAAATCTATTTCTATTAAAAAAGCAGCCAGCCAAAAGTCTTAATTCATAGAGTAGCAACACGGGCACTTGCAGGATGCTGCTCCCAGGCCGTGTTGCTCTCTTCTCCATTTAGAGCCTGTCCCAGGTTGTGCTGGTCACTTCCCTTCTTCGCATGCTCTGCACACACCGATGTGGCAACAGGCCGCCACAAGACGCTGCTGAACGTCCCTGCCCCGCCACGCTGGCCATGTGAACTGAGAATTCAGGAGCCTGGGGGGCTCTGTGGTTTGGGAAGTATCATCCTAGGCCAGCAAGGATCGAGATGCCAGGATGGGGCAACTTGTCTGTTTCAAATCTGGGAATACATGAGGACGTCTCCTATAGGCTATTCAATTTTTTTCTGCTGTTCCCAAACAAGAGCAGCAGTCCCTTGCTACGGCGTTAGACACGGCTTGATGCTTCTGCTGAAAGTATAAACCAAAACCTCATGTTTACCATGCTCATCATTGGGCTTTCCACAATTTACTGCTTTCATTCGTGCAGAAACCCACTGGCTACTAGTTTTAAACGCAAAGTGATCAGGCCCAGTTAGGGCTCTCGCTGCGAAACAGACAGACCTTTTGGCTGCCACGTGGTTTAGTGCCACTTGAATTTTATCAGACTGGACACAATAGAAGCTGGCATTTTCACATATTGTCAGCTCGAGGCAGCTTAAAATTTCTCTAGAAAGCTGCTTGGTAACAAACTAGGAGAGACAGCTGCCTGCAGAACTCAGGAGCGCACATTCTGTTCTGCAGCTAATCAATTTCAGTCTCACAGCAGTTGTGAGTCTGCAACCTTCACCCCCTTTTAGGTCAACAGGCAGCTTCTCCGCTACAGCGGGAGTTAAGGAGTACACTTTGCACTTTAGGGTAGAAACTGAAATAGAAGAGAGACAACCAGACTAGCAACGAGCTGTGAGAACGGTACCTCTTCTTCTGGGAACAAACTTCCTGCGATGCAGCTGTGTAATTACAGCACACAGCGAAGGGGAGATGCAGATCACACAAAAATTCTCAGCAAAAAAAGGGTTCATAAGAGAGGTCCTCACAGGGCACATTAATACAAACTCAACAGACTGCCTACGGCTGTGATGTGTGGAGGAAAGAAGGAACTTAAAGGCACAGTTTGAGGAAGGAAATATCAAGAGGCCAGCGATGACCCAGAGCTGGAAGACGGATTGGGAAGTATGGAAAAGAAATCACTACTGAGTAAATGCAGAGCACGACCCCAGGTGTGTCAGACAGTGCTGACTTTGCAACGGATACTCCAAGAACAAGACGGGATCGTTTGGAGTGCCATGTCACATCCGAGCACCTGGAGAAGCTTTGATCTGACTTCTCTAGGTGTAATCCAACAGTCAAGGCCTTGCTAGGAGAGGTTCATACACATTTTTCTTATGCATCCTCCAGTGCAGGAGATGTGGTCTCTCTATTTATGCATAGTTAGTAGCGCGACATACACGTCTAACTGAAGTATCAGAACACAGTAACAGGGCAGAACAGTTAACATCCCGCATTCTGTCACAAGCTACATTTGCCCACAGAGGCGAGATTAATTCAGGTCCAAAGTGCAAACAAACCTGGGTCCTCAATAGTGCCAATCCTTCACATTCAAGGCAATGCAGGTCGCTCTGGAAGTCAAGAAATCAGCATAGAAACTCCTACATTTTTTATGCAGTTCAATTTTAGAATTCAGAAACTGGGGCCAGAAAGGACAAGCAGAGCATCAGCTCTGACCTTCTCCATATCACAGACTGCACGGTTTCATCCAGGCACCCCCACAGCCACCTCATTTACCTGTTCCTAGCTACAGCTCAAATGGTTTGCTATACACACCCCACAGCAAGGCACCCCCTGGAGGTTTTGTCTCATTCTGAAGTCGACTTTCCTAATGTATAATTTCCATAATGCGTTTGAATGGTTAATCGCACTCACTGTTATACCAGTACATTTCTGTAACTCAAAATTTCAAATGCTGTTGTAATAATTTTATTTACTTTGAGGGCTAGAAACATATATGAAAAATTCAAAGGGAAGATTCACATGCTATTACTTGACTGTATAACCTGGGGCTTTATAAAACAACCTCTCAGACTAAATATTGTGCCATCTGATGAAATCATGAGAATTGACAATACTGTGTCATTTACTGTTAATCTTTTACACTTTGTGAATGTCATTATCTTCCACGAGAAGGTCACTTTGTAATTATATATGCGTTCACATACAGCCTGTAAGTATGTTTCTATGAAATGCAACCAAAAGTAATTGGAGATGAAAGCTTAGTCAAAACTCCTTAAGAAAAAACTGGTGTGTGCAGAACTTAAAAAAAAACGCCCTTTAACATATCCAGAGAAGGGAAAATTTTAGCGGAAATGGAAGATCTTTTAATACAAATCTGCAGAAAGCACCTTTCATGGGAACTAGACTGGCTGAGCTAGTGCCTGAAATTGTGAAATTGCAGGAGAGTTAAAATATAGAAAATCTCTAGGAAAAAGGGCAGTTTTGCATACCGAAGTCTCCTTTGGTGGGCACAAGCACCTGCTGGTTAGCCCTTTTCCTGGAGCGTTAACCTGACTGTTCCCAATGGAGAGCTGAGAACGGATTCCGGCTGCCACCGCCACATGGTGCAGAAAGCGGGGATCAGATAGATTATTTTTTTTTAAAAAAAAACCTCAAGTATTTACAGGTCTGTAAATTCTCAAAACAGAAAATATAAAACCACATTAGAACTGGGGTAAAAAAACCAAAAGAAGGAATCCTACCTTGAAAAACTGCAGATTCCCCCTATCTGTTTGATGGGAAGCCTGACTGTGTGCAAATGCAAGGAAAAGAGCTTCCTGCTCCAAGTTTTCACCTAAGAGACTGACCATTTTCTGCAGGAGTCCGACTGAAAGCCAGTACAGGGCTCAGCAAGAGCCAATTTTCTCGCTAAAATATTCACTATCGAGTTTGCATTCAGTTAAAGAATGGCTGGAGAAGAGGGGGAATAAAACCAGCAGATGAGTTTTTTTCTCATAGAATTCATTTCACTACTATTTCACTTCACTCATGTATCAGCCGGCCTGATGGACATCACTGCCGTCTAACGTAACCCACTGCTCATCGCTCGCTCTCACCCACAACACACATGCACTCACACTCCCCTCCTCCTCCTCCAAGGACTGCAGTGCTTTTCAACAAGAGAAGAAAAAATAATAAAAATAGCAATAATTAAAAAAAAAAATCTACAGTATTCACGTTCTTTTGGTATATTACATTGGCATTTTCTGTACATAACCCAAGAGCTCCCGCTATTTACACAGTGATATGGAAGGACTTGTTCTCGGGAGCCTGGTTCTCCTGGCCTTGAGTGGGGATTAAAGCCCACCTTTTCAGAGTTCTTCTACCTCTTTTCCATTTTATTAGCAGCATTATGTAAACCTGGAAGGGGAAGCAAGGGGGGGCAGGCGCCATTTCGAAGGTTTCTCAAGTCTTGCTCCCTCTCGCTCTTTCTCCTGGGGAGATGGCCGGCAGCACCTGCCCCGTCAGCAGCTGCTGTTTTTGAATTCACCATTCTCCGTGATGGAAAGCTTGGTGGGGTTGGTGGGGGAGATGCCATTGCGGACTTGCATGCTGTAGCGCTCCTTCACCTGTGTCAGGGCACTCATCAGCCGCGTGTTGGCAGAGTCCAGCGACACGATCCGCTTCTCCTGCAACAAACACCCCACAAAGTCAGAGCTCCTCTGACGGACGCAACGCTTTCGCCCCACTGAGCCCACGTTACAGGGAGGAACTTCCAGGACCCAGGGCTGCCACAAGGGTCTTCAGATGGTTTCTAGGTAGAGGCAGCTCGGCTAACATTCTCTGGTAAGATGGGATGTCTGCCTCTTTCTGTTTTCTTGAGCTAATGCAGCCTCTGCATGCCACAGGCCTCTCACAGGCCCCCCTGGCCCTTTTCACCTGACGGAAGGTGACAGGGAGTCAAAGTCACGTTGGCAAACTGATCCCGTCATGATGGCTTTATCCAGCCAGCCTCCGAGTGAGGCAAGTGGAAAAGCAGTATTTTGCCACAGTGGAGATAGGGGAGAAGGAAGGGTCTTGGTGTTAATAACAATAGCCAATTTACTTTTACTTATTTTTTAAAAAACATACGTTAGAAAAACAGAAACAGGCAGCCGAAAATAAAAGTGGCGGAGGTTTCATCCGGCAGAGAAAAGTGCAAGTGGTATCTAATGGCCATTGTCTCTGTATTTTGGATGGAGTGTGCTCAGAACAAACTCATGGTATGCTTGAAATAAATACATAAATAAATAATAAAAAAGCAGATAATGGCAGCCTGCAGTCATCAGCAGGAGTGAGGGTGCAATAGCAACATAGAGAAGAAGCAGCCAAAAGCTAAAACTAAGGGGGGTTATGTGAGGTGAAGGGGCAGAGGGCGGTGTGGGTGGAGATGCCATCGACAGAACACAAAGAACAAACACGGAACACACTGCTCCTACACCCATTCCAGCTCAGAGGGGCTCCTGGGCTCTGCCGAACGCAGGATTCCCACATCCCAGTTTTGGTTCTTCTGACACAGAAAGCTCCAGCCTCCGCTTTGAGCGGAAAGCTAAAGGACATGTACTAAATTTGTGAAAAATACAAACCCCACATCAACAAAACCCAGCCTACTATCAGCTAGATTATCTGCAGGGGGACAGAGCACTGGAGGGTTGAGCCAAAGGGCTGGTGGCACAATTCAAAAGGACAACTTTTGTCTTCACTCAAAAAAACAAGTAAAAAACTACAGCCACACAAAGCAGCAACAGAGGTGGCAAAAGGTAAATATGCTCTCCATGCTACCAGCTGATTGGCTTTTTTTTCTTTGAGAAGAAAAAATGGCTGATTTACTTCAAAGATAAAAAAAGCTGCATACAGGAAACTTTTCCCAGTCCAGCCCATCAAGAAACAAAATGGAAGGAAAAACAATGGCACAGGAGGCACAGACATTAAGGGACAGTTCAGATGTACTGCTCGGGAGACCTAAGTGCTGCAACAGCTCCTTCAGATTTGGATCCCAGCACATCAGCCGTGTGGTACATCAGTAATCAAGCCACGCTTGCTCTTCTTTGTGGGTGTTCCCCATGGGGGGACACATCAGGGTGCAAAAACAAAGCAGAACTGGAGTACTGCTTGTATCGCAGCCCTGAAGGGACTAAGCTCCGTAGAGCAGAGCACACAGAGGAGGAGGAGGAGGCACGAGAAATGAACGAACAGCAAGGCTGGCTCTAGCCTGCCCTAGCACTTGCCCCGATCCAGCCAACGTAGAGTAAACAGAACGGACAACAGAGGAGCTAAAGGCCTTAGCTCTGCCTCTCGTGCTGAAATAAAGCCTGCAAAACACAACTGCCTCAGCAGAAATGTGTGCTTCAGCAAGTTAAAGATCCTCCTCCTCAAATTTCATCTGCAATATGTAATTTATTTTTATTTCCAAAGGAGTTAAAAAGTGAAAGGCTGGTTATTTTCAGGCACCGGTGAGCGCTTGCTATGCCAGTCTGCAAAACAGCTGGGCACGTGTGCTTGGAAAAATCAATCTTAAAAGCATGAACTTGGTGGAGCAGAGGCTCAAAGGAAAATAGGACCTCACAAACATGTCTCTAACACATGTGAATCGGGCACGGGGAGTGGGAGGAGCTGGAATGGGTAGGAGGTCAGTGCGCTGGGCCAGGACTGGGTACTGCTCAGCTAAAGAACTGATCAGGTTTTACTTGCCTGTTTGAATTATCTCATCCCCATTTATGACCTGTAATTTAACACAGCGGAGATGTCACTTGCAATAGCAACTGGGCTCAGTACTCTTTGCAGCTCCGCTGCTCTGAGGAGAGAGTTTATCCAGACCTAAGCCCTGCTTGGTTCCGGGCTCCGGAATCCCAGCGCATGGAAGGCGCTGCCGAGAGCCGGTGCCAACAGCGCGGATACCCGAAGGCGGCATCCTCCTGTGCCTGACCACGCAGTGAGAGAGCAAGTCCTAAAAGGAATCTTGTGCCAAAGCACAAAGCACAAGAAGCCACGGTTAGTGCCGTTTCCCAGCGGCCATTTAGCTCTTCAAACAGGTGCAATAAGCCAGGTTCCAACTCTACCCCATAAATCTGAAGTAAAAAAAGGCCTTTTCTTCCTTCAGCCACTACTATACCCCTTTGCCAAATGAATCACAGACTAAGAAAAATCTTAGAAGCATGGCTTAGAGGGATTGCTGCAGAACCCAGCAAACACTCGGGCTCCTCTGGCATGCCTGTTCTGAACCCTTCACACAAGTTTCCTCTTCAGCTCTTCCCCTGAAAGGGAAATAACAACTTCCCCCAGGAACTGGCCAGCTCTGAAGCAGTTAAGGTTTGCTGGTGACCCTGCTTGCTCAAGTAGCTAACAGCACTTGAAAACAAAAATGTGCCAGATTAAAAGAGGAATCCTTAATGCTACCGGTTTGTTAGTGGTTTTTTTTCAGCAATTTCCACTGCAGCTGACAAACAATGCATCATTTGATCAAGCATGATCAAGGACCACACCTTTCGAGCCCTGAGGGCTGGAAGCTTTCACAAGTCAGCAGCAGTCCCCCCTGCCACTCGGTGACACGGAGGGATCCGACCAGTCTGCTCTCCACCTCACTAGTCCATAACCTCACAGCAAGGCAGAGAGCCTGCTGGCACCAACAGCTAACAAAGGGAAGGGCAAGTTTCTCACCCTGTCAAAACCTCTCAAATCCTCCCCTCCAAAATCCACTTTTTATGAGTGTGTAACAGTAAGATGGCCTAACTGCACCTCATCTCCAAAAAATGGCCCAGTACATTCAACTTCTACTCCAGCTTCCACCTGCCATACTCCTTGATCAGATTGGAGGCTGCTGCACTGTTCCCCCACCATCACAAAAATAAAATAAAACAAAAAAATACAGTGACTGACTACATTCCTGCTCACCCTCCAGTGCGGCACACTCTCACTTTGCATTTTGAGTGCAAGCCCTTGCAGGAACGATTTAATCTTGAGCTGCATCTAGAAAGGGTGACTACACTGGTATCTCCGTGTAGAGTATCTTGCACAACAGCTAGGAACTATATATGGTGCAATTCCAGTAGGATTTTGGTTTTGCTCTGCAAGGCTAGGTAACAGAAGTGCCATGTTACTGTACACAGGTGATGTATTCAGATTAGATGGCACAGATCCAAAAATCCAGCTTTTATGGGAGGTCTTTCTGAAGAACTGTGGGAAAACAGGCAGAGGCAGCAGGAACAACAGAATTTCTCAAATTATCAAAAAGAAATCTGCTATAAATACGCTCACAGTGTTACCAGGCTTTTAAAAACACAGCTTTTTTGTTTTTTCTACTTTATATTTTTCCCACAGTTCTATATGAGCTCAAACATTTCTATTATTGCCAGCTACCAAACAGGAAAAAAATGGCCAGGGTATGCCCTTTTGTGCTCAGTTAGGCCTATATTCTAATATATCAGTACCACCCTTAATAACATTCAACTGAGGCTCCCTGCAACAACTTTCTGAAATAACTTGAGTTATTCCCAAAACAGATCACTTTCTTCAGATAATCTATTAAGGAAAGTTTATAGTTAGAACTACCAAACAGCTCAAAGCAGGAAAGATGTTCCCCAAATGCAAATATCACAAACATAACATGGCAGGCAGAGATCGAATTGGTCTCGGCTTCTGTTGGACAAGCTTTGCTCTCCAGGATCGGCACAGACACGGAAGAGAAGCTGAGATGACCCCCCATGACACACCCCCATGCATCACCTGCTGGGTCCCACTTCCCACAGCTGACCGGTGTCGACTGAGACGAGCACCGCGGGCTTGTGGCGAAGTGGGCGTTCTGCCAGGACAGTCGGATGAGGTGAAATGCCACGTATGACGTTACACAGAGCAATGCTCCATCGCAAGCATTCTCCTTGCTCGACTGGAACGTTTGAAGCCATGCTTTTAGCTCACGTAGCTGAGACGCATGCACGTGGCAATTAAACCGCGCTGCATATGAGGCACAGCTTCTCCAGAGTTCCCTGGAACGAGGTCTACACGGTGCACTGCTATTCCTTTACCCCAACTTGGGATCTCGCAAAGTAAAAAAAGCTTTTGGAGAAGCAGCTGGTCCTGCAATTTGTTGTCAGGCTTTCTCAAAGCCCAGTGGCAAACATCGCAGGCTATATTAAGTAAAAATCCCAATTCTCTCCTGGTAGGCAGTAAGTCAAGTGTGCAACACCATGGGCCACTACCAACTCAAGACCTAGATACCAATGCTGGGGCAGGAGGATAGGGGGGAAAAAATGAGTTCTACACACAGAACACTTGGTTCTTGGAGATCCCAAGCTCCTTACCTGTGCATCAATAATTTTCTGCTTTGCATCGATGATAGCTTGCATCTCTGCATGATCCTTCTTCAGCTCCTCTTCAACTGCCATGAGTCTGATGAGCAAAGAGGTAGAAATCAGGACTACTCAAAATTATTCCAGAGTGTACAGGTACTCTGTCCTGTTGGTTTCACTTCTCTGATTGTCCTGGCTCTGCAAGAGAATAATTCTGCTGCACTTGGAAAAACTTATCTATCCATCTGACCCTCCCAACTGCCCAACCTTGTTATTCTCCAAGTGAACATTGCCAAAATACAACCACTCTGAAGAACTGCTGCCCTGAGCACAGTCTCCCAACAAAGCAAGAAGACCTGCTTTAAGTACAACAAGAGACCAGGGTTAAAAATTCCTAAATATCTTCCTTCAGTCTCCTGGCAATCCACGCCTCCATCCCTGTTTCTTCTTCTCTAAGGCAGGGTGGTAACAGTCCCGAGACGTCAAGAAGCCCACACAGTGACCTTCTGTAGCATCAAAGAGCTGCTTTTCCCGCGCAGTCCCAAAGCTTTACCTGCTGATGATACTTTTCATCTGGCTGTCCTTCTCCTCCTGTTGCCTGCGCAGTCTCTCCTCGCTGTCTTCCAGCCTGGACTTGTACTCCATCAGCAGCTTCTGCATCTGCTGCTCCTGCACCAGGAGCCGCCGCTCGTACTCCTCCAGCCGCCGACTCGACACCTTCAGGCGCTCCTTCAGCTTCGCTATCTCTTGTTCATACTGTGGGTGGAAGGAGAGAGGGAAAGAATTGGATGCAATGGAAAAAGGAAGAGATCGGATCATTATAATCCGCTACCGCTGTTCACAGAAGGACTTTCTTTTTTCCATGAAAAATAAATTGATAGAAGTAAAGCAAGTGCCAAGCAAACAACTGTGGGCAACCACAGACGAGGAACGTGTACGCTCCTGTTGAGCTATTCCAACCCTGTAGGCTCTGACATGGCTCCTCAGCCCTGACTGGTAACATCCCCAGTTACTCCAGACTCGAGCGGTTCCCAGACAGCAGCTGCTGATAGTGCTCAACTGCAGAAACATCCTGAGGTGACCGAACTTAAAAACAGACCAGTATGGGACCCAAACACCTCATTCTTCAGGACCTAATCAAAGCATGAAACCATGTGTGAAGAGAGAGCAAATCATTCACCACCGAACAGAGCCTCTAAGTTTACTTTCTGTCTCTGTGGGAAATTGCCTCTGCAACAGTGCCACGAATATTCCACTCTGTCTGGGGTCCATTCACCTTTCCTAATAATCCCATGTTCCTGCTTCTTGTCCACCAAATGTTCTCCTACTCCTCCCTCTCTGCCTTCTCAAAATATCAAAACTTTTACTAAACTTCATCATCATAGCAACATATGTAACTGTATTTGGAAAAACGGTACCTACTCCTGAAAATAAATGTGCTTAAAAAAAGACATATCTGTGTAGCCCAGAAATACTGTATTACCTAGATGAACAGGCATTTGCCTCAGCTGGAGCCCAGACAAAATTTAAATGCAGCTACTAATGAAGACTGAATTGCATTTATAGAGCCTTGTACAATCACTTAGCATATCCTAAGCTATACTCAAGTCAGGTTAACAAGCGTGATTTCTTTTTTTTAAGTGGAGTTTAATGATCACTAAAATGTTTTGCAAGCACAGAAAAATGGCAGTACACTGTAACTATAGTGTTGTCATAAAAAATAATGACTTGAGCAGGATCTGCTACACTTAGGCAGTGTGACTCATGACACACGGAAGTGCCAAATACCAGCCCGTAGTGTATAAACTCTCAGTTCTGTTAGTTTGGCATGCTACAGCCTGTATGTGGGTTACTCTGTAGCATGGGATGCTGTACTACAGGTATGTGTGACAGCATGTACAGCAGGGAGTTGGGCCAACAGAACCTGTGTCTGAAAGCGTGGCTCTGTCACAGCAGCGCCTGAAGTTGCTCTGAACTTGGCTGCAGGGCAGGACTCACCAGCAGCCCTCGAGTCAGTTGCGTGCAGAATAAAATCTACCTTTTCAGCATGCTTTACTTCATCTGGATTCTGCTCTGCATCCTCCTCTACTTCTTCATACTGCCCATTGTTGAGAACCCACGCAGCTGTCCTCTCCACTGGTGACATTGTGGCAGAGTCCACGGGTGACTGAACCTGGAACAGAGATAACTATAAGCATTTTTCAGAGAAACTACATACAAATCGCCAATAAAATCCAGTTTATTTGGAGGAGAAAAATGACCATGAATCTATCCATCTCAAGGGATCTCCAAAACCTTTCTTGCAGAGATACTTCATCCTTCCTTGACTTTACACCCACAGCACTTGAGTCCCTCTAAAATCAAGGTACTTGAGAATTTCCTCCTCTCTAAGTGAGCTTCCCTCTGGAAAAGTTCTTGTTTACAAACCCTGCTCACATTCACCTTTCCCAGGTTTTCAGTTTCCAAACCTGCGATTTCTCACACCAAGCAAGCAGAGTGACCAGAGCTCCACTTGCAGCCTGTGTGGGTAGGGCAGATCCCTTTCTTGGGAGCCTTGAGGAGCTTAACTTGGAAGCTTTCTCCATGGGGCTGTGGATGGACTTTGAGAGGGAGGATGGGGCTGAACGAATCCGAGAGAGCACAGCAGGGCTTAGAAGTGGTAAAGGGGTGTAGCGTTATCGCTGCATTTGCATGGTCTATTGTAGCACAGACACACACACAGGCAAGTCTGTGGAAGGACGTTGGGGCCGGTGATGTTTACTGGGAGAACTGTAAAACATCAACTTTATGGGAATCCAAAGAGGAAGCCAAGAAAAGAAACAAGAAGCTCTCTGCCTAGCTGGGGAAAATAGAGTCTGCTACAAATTCCAAGCAATTTTCCTGGACAAAGACAAGTTTATAAGCCTAGGAATTAGCATAATTACCCTTGAAAGAGCAACGCTGTCTTAACTTTTTGAGAAATGTGAAAGATTGACCTCTCTCCCCAACAGCTGGAGCTTCTTCTTGCGCTCCAGCAGCTCTTTGGCTCAGCGCCTCGTTGCAGCATTGTACCCAAGCGAAATGTGCTCCCTGACTTTTCAAGTCCCAGTCTTGGCGAGGAGCTCTTTACGGGTGAGTAACAGCTTTTTTACGAGAGTCAGGCGAGAGATCATGTTAACCTCCATTCCCATGGACAGTGTTGCCGTTCAGTGGAGTTATGGAGGACTAAGACAGTGGAAGGGTGACTGTAAGTGACATCGCCAGCCTTGTAACACAGCAACAAACCTTGCCAAGCAACCTTGCAGGCTGCAGGACAGAATATTTTCAGCAGCCAATCTCAGAAACGCCTACAAAGATCAAGTAGATGGCAAGCACTTCACATGCTAATGGGTTATGAGTTACACTCCAGTAAAAGGGGGAAAAAAGAAAAAGGCTGCTAGGAACATGTATTAATCCCCTTCTTTGCCTCTCTTCCAGAGGAACACACTGACATTTCTGTTCCCACCTACCTACTAAATGGAAATGGAAGGCAAGAAGTGACCTCTCCCAGCAAACAAAGGGCCCAGGCTTTACATTCAGAAACAAATGCGACTTGTAGAGAACAGAGTCTAATAATTATATCGCCCACAAAGCATGCGGAGAAAGAACATGCCCAGAAAGAACATGTCCAGCTTCTCTTTTCTCTTTTTCTTTTTTTAAATAAGAACAGAATTCCGCACGATAATTTGCAATTAAAAGGACGTAACGGAATTTGCCTCAAAAAAATTTTGGCCACTGGATTTGGCACACTTCAAGGCCTTTCTCAAGGGTGTGGGGAAGGAAAGAACAAATTGATTCCTCTGAGTAAAGCAGGAGCAAGTACTCTGATGAATCCAGTGGAAACAATTAGTATGGAAAGCAGAGTGGAAAAATAAGTAGATGCACATCGCCTACAAGAGGGGGGAAGGACTCTGCCATGAAGCCAGAGTTGCCTGCATCTGTGAAGCTGAACATAAAAAGTAACCAGAGAAGAGGGAAGTCTGAGACAATCGCTTTGATGCCAAGTAAGCAAAGGGAACCGATTTACTTGGGGGTAGCTGGGCAATTATCAATTTAAGATGAGGAGAGCCAGGGGTTTGCTAACACCTAACTGAACACGCCTTGTAAATACACCCATGTAAGGTGTACAGAGCCCAGAGACACGCTACCTTTCTTTCTGTACTTGCTCCTCCTTGCCCTAACATCTTTCAAGTAAAGCGTTCTTTGTGTGTTTATGTTGGCACTTTCCATCACAAGCCCTTAGGAGAGGCACCAGCTCCCCGGGGGATTTTGCCTGGGATACAGCACAGAACCACAAAATAAAACAGCAGATCATCCAATACTGGTTCACACTGGACACCTGAAAGCTGCAAAGTTAGTTTATCCTTCAAATTTATCCTTGTTATTGGCCTAAAAATTTCAACCACCTCCACTCCAGGCTTAGTCGTACTCAATGTACTTTACCTGTCAATGTCTGTACACCCAAATGGAAAAAAGAGCAGGCTCCAAAGGAGGACACAAACATATGCACTTCAAATAATACGCAACTTCTTTTGTTATTACTAACTTAGCATATTAGGCTCTGCTTTGTGATTCAGTGCTTCTGATCTCCTTGTACTTTAATGAACTTGAGGTATCAAAGCAGTTTTGAAGCCCCAGTTGCTTGTTCCCAGGCATGATCCAGGTTTTCCTCCTTTCAACTCTAACATTGGGGAGTTTGCCAAGAGAGCTGCACCAGCGGGGATCCCAGCAAAACCTTTGGCAGAGCAGGAGCTCACCACACTGGCAACGAAGCTCTTATGCCAGCTTTCCCTCGCAAGCCAATGGCCTTCCCCTGCATAACCAGCTCGTCACTAGTGCGTTTTGCTAGCGAGGAGGGTCACAACCTCCTGCTCTGTATACGTGTAGCTTCATCAGCAGCACAGTGCGGCCTCAACCTCGGGGGCTGCAGCTTTATGGAGTGAGAGTCCTCGCCCGTGCACAGAACAGCATCCTTCCTAGAAGGTCTCATGAAGAGCCAGAGCTTAAAAAAATCTTCCGTCTATACTAGGTAAGCTAAATTGACCATGAGCATGGTTACCCACACAGTGACCACAGAAAAAAACCCACTTAACTCCATGGAATAGCGCAGGTGTTGCCCCCTTCAAGAGCCTCGCCCTGCCCAGCTGATAAGTCTCTACACACTAACCTGATATTTCTAAAAACAACCACCTTCCCTCCGAAATGCAGATTGAGACATTTTCTACCTTTGCTGCAATGCCAAGCATTTAAACACTTGTTTTCTCTTTAACATTAAACTAATTTAGGAAGAGATTTTCATACACAGCAAATCACAACAGGGTTTTTTGGGGGGGGAGTTTTTTCGTCTTTTTTTTTAAGGTAAAGGAATGTTGGCTTTTTGACAGGAAAATCTTGATTTACAGTCGCCTATTAACAACTGATAAAGTGCATTAGGAGTTGGTATGTCTAAACACTCCTTTCCAGAGAGTGCTTGCCTTAGCCATAGTTTGGGATGATGAACGAAAAACCAGTGTTTGGTTGGGGACCATCCACAGATTATTGCATCATGGTGAAATAGAGATTACTCCACGCTTAAGACAACCGTACATACTTATTATTTTGGCAGTGCTTTAGTCTATGGTATTTTTTCTGTGTTTATTTCCCTGTTTTGGTGTAGCTATGCTTTTAAATTAGCACCACAGGGCAAACACAGTCTCACGTGGCAATCTTAACTACGATGTGGAATAAAGCTGCTTCTATTTTAATTCAGGGAAATTTTCAGGTTTTGTTCCTTTTGACAGCCTTGCTAGCTTGTAACGGTAACAAGCATGACTATTTACTCCTGCGACTGGTCACTTGCTGAAGTGCCAGTACTCTCGATTCAACTCAAAGGTCAAAAAGCTTTGAAGGTCAACGCAGCTATCAAAGCAGAAAGCATCTGGGAAAAAAAAAGACAAGACTTCCCTTACCTGCTGCGTCTGTTGCCTCTGGATGGCCCTCACTTTGGGGACAGGGCTCTCTCGAGAGGACGAGGACTGCTGCCGGGACCGGCTCCCGTTCTGAACAGGTTCAGTCACCATGGCCCCTGACATGCTGCCCGTGCTCCTCAGCGAAGCGCTGTGCGGCAACGACTGCGGAGCTTTGGCCCTGGCGCCCAGCCCGGCTTGGTCCATCTTCCGGATCTGTGCTTGGCTGCTGCTGTTCTGGCGGGGCAGAGCGATGGGGATGTGCTTGTCCGGGACGGCGTGCCGTCGGGAGAAGTCCTCGCTCTGCGTGCTGCGCTTGGTGAAGTCCTCCATGCTGCTGTTGCTGGGTCCACTAAGTTTGAAGTCTTCGCTGTTGCTTCGGCTCCGGGAGCTGGCAGTGCTCAGGTTCTCCAGGCTGGAGTCCACAGAGGCCTTGGGCAGTGGGGGGGTTGGGTTGTTGAGGTGATAAACTGGGTTCTGGAAGGACAGAGGCTGGAGGCTGCCCTGTTGGTTCAAAGCTGGGTGCAGAGGCCTTCTCACCTGAGGAGCACTCTGGGGCGTGCTCTGAGTTTCCCAAAGCTGTTTGATGTTGGCCACCTGCGTGATGGAGAGCTGGCTGCCGGCCAGGCGCAAAGGCACGTCGTGCATAATAGAAGCGTGGTCGCTGTGAGCCGTGTGAGGATCTTGGAGGTCCATGAGAGAAATGCTACGTCCATTGGGCAAGATGCTTTCCCTTTCATCCTTGTCTGAGTAAGTCATGCTCTGGGTGGATGCCTGCTGAA